>NC_072796.1:51642963-51772963 GCF_028583425.1 Eublepharis macularius | reverse complement strand
TAAATACTGGAAAAAAGTAATTCTAAAAAGAAGAGTGGCAGACCAAAGAAATGGAATTCCTATGCACAGATAATCAGATATATGGTGATAGAATGTAGCTAACTTGACCCTTTGACCTCCATCCTTTGCTTGGCACTTTGACCACCTTGTTTTTTTTTAAATGACAATCCCCTTAGAGATGGGAAAATTAAAATTAATTGTGTTTTGAGCTAAAATTGGAGGCAAGACAGGGAGGCAAAAAGTATCTTTCCCTCTGACAACTTTTTGAGGATACAGGAGGTTCAAAAGGATGTAAATTGTGGGAAGGAGGGTAATGAGATCCAAGAAGCATTATACTCAGGCTGAACTGGTTTTCCTTGCCCTTGACAATGTCATCACATAGCCATGTCTGAATGGCTGTGGGATCATCTCACTATTTTCAGGAAGAAGAACAAGAAAAGCAAAAAACTACCCAGAAGAAGATCCCGGAAACAAAGTGAGATGTTGAATCCTGTTCTCCATGGTTACTCTACATTCCATATATGTTGTTGTAGAAATGACATTTTTTTTTAGTTAAGGAGAAGTGTAGCAACACAAGATGCCCAACATGTAACATTACAATCCTTAGCAGAGCTACACCCTTCTAAGCCCACTGACTTCAATGAACAAGGAAGGGGGTAACTCTGCTTAGGACCCCACGGCAAGTGAAAGATACTTGGGAACTGTGGGAATGTGATCCACGTAGGGTGTGCATTTTCCCATCCCAAAGCACATTCACTTATTTCTTCTGAAGATACAAAGGACTCTGGAAATTTGAAACACTCACTTATAAGGAAGCAAGTAGCACGAGAATGCTTTTAAACACTAAGGACACAATTGAATCCAAATCCTCAACTCTGCCATTAAAACCAATCAATAAAAACATAAAAGTGCTTAATTCCATCTAGCTTGTGTCCTACAGTCACTGGGGCCATCTCACCTCCAATGACTGTAACTGGTGAACAGTGAACAAGACCCGGAAGTTTATTGCCAAGCGCCATTATTACATTCATAAATATTATGTTACCATATTTTATCATTATTCTGACTCTGACAGTGCAATACTCAACAGAATTATACTTTTCTAAATCCACTGAAGTTAATAGAATTAGAAGAAGGAAACTTTGACGTTTGAGTTATACTTTAAAAATCCTGTAGGTCTCTAAGATGCCACAAGATTCAAATCCTGTCTGTTTATACTAACTCTTTGTAGCAGAGTATTTCTGTATCACAAGATGCTTTGAATTAATAAATCTGTAGGACAGTAATATTGTTTCATGACAAAGGTAATATAAAATAAAGTAAAATCATTTTTTAAAGAAACCTTAAAATTTTCTGGTCAAAATATAATTATATGAAGTTTTTCTTTCTCCTTCTTGTCAGTTTTATTTCATTTCAAGCATTTGGGCAGTTTTAGAAAGAGAGAAATTTTCCCTTTCCTTGTTTTTGAGTTCACAAATGGCTGTTCCAAAACAATCAAGGGAATCCGATCCTCGCTAAAATGAGCTTTCACATCTTTTTATAGGTTAAAAGTCCAGATATTTTAATACAAAAAGTGCAGCACAGCGATTACTTACAAAGCTTGAAAGAAAGGCACGCTCCAGTGAATTCTATATAGCACAACACCCATTTTAGGATTGGAAGTAATAGTGCTAGGTTAGTTTTCTTTTAAATATATCAAAAGACTGTGATTTGAAGGGAAAAAAGGGATCTCAATACTTGAGTGATTTCTAAATAGGTGTTCTGAACCCTAATGGGCTTAATATTCCTATTCCAAGAATGCAGTTGAAATGTAAAAGCTTTTAAATACTGTATATGTAAACAGAATAGTGAGGGCAATCCAATTTATTTGGGAGAAAGGGTCTGCATACGGATGACATAACACCAAACCTTAGAGGCCTGTTTTCTGACCAACTCTATACATGTAATGCTGTATTCAATGCACTACAGGAGTGTGGGTGCAGTCACAGGGCTCTTGCACTTCATAAGAATCAGATTCAAATGCCAAATTGGGGGAGCCCATTTTCCAGCCCCAGTTTGGATTCTACTGAAAATACAGAGGGCCTAGTTTCCACATTCTCTTCAATTAGGGTTGCCAGGGGCCTGGAGTCCCTCAATGGAAGATGCCCAGGTCCCTAGACTCTCCGGGCAGGGGACTGGGAGCCAGCATTTACCCCTGCTTCCTTTTTCATGCATGCACGCAGCATGCATGCACTCCCAGCTCATGTGATGACGTCAGTTCTGGGGGAATGGGAACCCTATCTTCAATACAGAGCAAATATCTATGCATATTTTCCTATTTAAGGCAGAGGGCTATCCTAAATATTAAAAAGAATATGGAAATCTGTGCCAGTATATTTCCCAGATGTATCGTTTGTTGAATGGTAGGGGTTGGATACTGTGGGAAATTTCTGCTAACGAAGGGAAGGCAGTTTTCACCAGTTCCTCACTCCTGCTGCACATTCCCTTTCCTCTTCATGTTGTTTCTGGGAGTCCCCCATTCCTATGAGCAACATTTCAGGGGTCATCTTTGGTTGCATGAGGGGGGAGGGGGTAAGCAGGTCCCATTCTCCTGATGGAAATTTCTTCTGACAGTAGAGATGGGCAGCTCAATCCTAAGGGGGGGGGAGTGAATAGGGACCAAACTAAGGCTTGTGCTGGTGGAACTGGCTTCTACGTGGGCATAAATGTCATTCTGCCAGTGGTGGCACGAGGCATGCTACCACTGATGGGCTGCTACCAGCAGGAGAGAGAGGCGGGCGGACGGAGGTGTAGAAGAGGCCCAGGGCCCCACACTGGTGTAGGAGGGAAAGGAGTGGAGGGTGGGACCAGAGTTAGTTTGCTTCCTCAGCCCTTCCAGCCATGTAAATGCCCCCAGGGGTGCAAAAGAGCTATGCCTGAGGAAAAGGCAGTGCAGCCCATAGGGGCCCATTGTCCAGGAAGAATCTGGTCCGTCCTTCCACGGCTGGCCCTGCTGCCCTGCCGAGAAAGCACATAGGAATAGGACTAAGGTGTGGACCAATCCAGGCTTGACCCCATGGTGGGCGAGCCCCCCCCTGGTCAATCCCCGCCGCCACCACCCTTCAAAACACCTGGCTGTGCTGGCCACAGCCAGGTAAGTGGGGAAGAGGCCGCAGGATCTGCCGGTCTGCACCTGGGTGTAGGAACTTTGAGCATGAGGCAGGAGAGCCAACGGTGATGGTGGGTATGTCTGACTGCACAGGGGAGAACTTTGCGGAATTTTGGTTGAGTGTTGCAGTCACACAGGGATGACCTGGCAAAATCTGTAATATTGGGTGGTGCACTCCATCCCACCATCACTTCTTCCCTTAGGCCACCTAAGTGAAGAATCCTAGCACGGGACCGGTTAAGAAACTGTAGTCAGGTGAGGCGTGGTGGGGGCAGATGCAGCTCGGGGATCTCCTCCACCTGGCTGCTGCACCAGAGCCTGTCACAGCACCATCCCCTTCTCGCGGCTGGGGCTTGCTGGTGAGGGGCCTGGCGGGGGCGGCAGCAGTCTATATTGGTGGTGCTGAGGTTGACAGTGGCTGACAGGGTGTTTGGGGTTCCAGCCCCAACCCCATCCAGGCGATACACCTGTGGGCCCCGAACGTAGTAAGTCGGGGGTCCCCCCACATAGCTCAGGATATGGCACGCTCTGGCCCTCCTGGGGGGCATTCCTTTGCAGCTGCCAGCGGTGGGCGGCAAGCCATCGGGAGCACCTCAGACACCCACATTGAAGCGCAAGCTGCACGTGCCTGAGGCGCCCACCAAGGTGGCACTAACAGGCATTCTCCCTCCCTCCTCCACAGGGACCATCGACAAAAGATGGATGGCTGTCATGGACTGGGTATACAAGGCATACCTGTGGGCCTGCAAAACCACACCATGTGAATGTTGCCAACTGGAGGGATGAGGGCGTGTGGAGCGGGGGAGGCTTGTGGCCGAGGCGGGATGCTTGAAGAATGCAGGAGCCCTAATGGCACCACTCCACATGTCTCACCCCAGCAGCAGTGCCCGAACAGAACCCCTCGCTGGATGAGGAGGAACTGGGGAGGGACTTCACTGCCTGGTCTCTGCCCCATCACCCGCCACCTGCCACTGAACCAGAGGGTGACCCAGAGGAGGGGTCCAGCAAGAAGCGGCCGAGGCCAGACAATCCACATGGGCTAGGTTGTAGTTGGCTCGTTCTGGTGGCTCATCTGAGGGGTATGGCGTCAGGAGGTGGGGCATCAATGGGCCACGATCGCCTGCAAGGGGGAGCCAGAGTTAGTGCTTTCCCCCCAGTCTCTCTCCCCTAAAGTTCCCCCTCCAACACCTGACTTAGCAGCCACCCACTCCTGTAGGGCCACGACGACAGGAGCCTGTTAAGTTCAGAGACGACTAAGATCTATGCATTGTGAACACTCCACTGGAATTTGGCAACAAGGTCCATGAAGATCCAGAGGTGATCACATGCCGCCTGGACTTTGATACTGTAGAACCTGTGCTGGCTCCGGTAGACCTGTGGCTCCTCTCTTGGTGCACAGATGGCCACGTGCATGCAGTCGACTGTCGATCACATTGGGGAAGCCTGCAAAGGCAGAAAAACCTGCCTGGATGGATGCCAACTCTGCCTCCAAAGTTGGAAAGAGGACACACTCATGGATTCTACCAACTATGGCGTCAAGGAAGGCATGCAGGCAGCAGCTGGCAGAGGACTAGGAGACTTCCAGGGCCTCAACCATCATGCCCTGGAAGAAGCCAGTCACCAGGTAGCAGAGGGAGAGTAGGATTTTCTGGAGGACAGGGATGCCCCGAGGTGCGGCAGCTTGCCCCAGGAGAACGGGCACGAGCTCATCGCACAGGGCCTGGATGGTGACCCTGTCCAGGCAAAATTGGTCCAGGCACACCATGTCATCCAGGCACAGGGATGGGACCCTAGCATGGAACTGGTAGTAGCATCTGAGGGACATACAGGCATACAAGGCGGGCAGGAGGTGGATGACATGGATGGCTGGGAGGCAAGGTGGCAATGCCGGGCACCAGGCAGGGATGTCTGGGGTCCTGCCTGAGGGAAGTGGAGGGTTAGCAATGACACTGGCTAGCTGTTCCCCCTCCCCACCAGGCTGTGACCGGCGAGCTTACCGGTCCTGGCAGTGCGAGGCGGATGGCATCCAGGTGTGAGTTCCCAGCCTGTTGTGTGGCCCAACCCAGCCTGGCTGCCCTTTCTCTTCCTGGCCCCCCAGTGGCCTCCTCCATCTTGCCACAAAAAAGGGTTGGCATGTCACCAGGCAACTGATTCCCACAACTTATCTCATGGACTGGACATTCCAGTGGGCACTGCCCCCATGTCTGCTTAGAGCACTAGCTAGCACCAGGCAAACTGGATGGACACTGAGAAAGTATTGCTGTTGAGGCTCGTGGTGGAGAATGCAAAGGTCACCCTGAGCACAAACAGGGGTGCCTCATCCCGGTCCAGGAGATGGGTATTCTGGCAGATGACTGCCAACAGAGTATCGGCCTTGGGCAATGCTCCCCGCTCCACTCACTCTGCGAAGAAGTGCTGGAATGATTCATTTGGACCCATGTGCAAACGAGTGCGCCTCCTCGTATCTCAGGGAGTTCCTTATGAGAGGGCCTTTGATGAGGGGCTCCCTGGCCCACATGCGGTCATGTGAGCAGTCATTCTGGAGGCAGTGATGGGCACCCTTGGCATCAAGGTCTGGCCGGGTTAGTATGCACAGGATCAGAGGGCTGGGGGGAAGGGGCCACTATGAGCACAGCCCATGTGATACAGAGCCTCTCTCATGTACAGGTACGGCCACTGAGGGTCCACACCTGGGCAATGCAGAGGCAAAACTGGCAGGGTCTGCTCCCCTCCCGGCGATTAATGGGTCCCAGGATCTGACTGGCCACCCCCTTACTCAGCAGGACCCTGATGTCAGGGACGAGGAGCCTCAACCGGGCCCCTTGGTTGGGTTGGTGGCAGTATTGGTTGGGTTGGGCCCCGGAATTGGTACCTGTGGCCTGGTTGCCAGAGGGGGCAGACCCATTTGTGGCCAGGGGCTGTGGCCTCAGATGCGAAGCACCTCTTAGCAACGGCCAGCCTCAAGATGGTGGAATACATCTGCGGACGGGATGGGCGTGCCTGGCCTGGCTTGAGGACTTGCGAGGCCCCGTGTTTGACCGCTGCTCAGCCCTCTCCAACCTCTCTTCCCACCTGCATCTCTCTCCAACAGGGTCTATGCACCTGGAGATAGGCGGAGATGTGATCACCCAGCAGTGTGAGCTGCCACCCTCCAGGAGGACCTCTGCAGCCGGGGTGGCTCTCTTGCAGTCACTGGGCTTCCATGTGTCGGCAGAGGCTGAGGCCGACCCAGGGACACCTTGGGTGCAGGACACCTCGACAGAGGCACTTGAAGAGCCTTCTCAAGTCTCAATGCTCCCCTCCCACTCCCCCGCCCCCATGTGCAGCAGGTCCTACTCAGGAAAGACTGACCTCTGCCTCTGAGGGGGAGGGGCCAGTGGAGGGGGTCCTTCAAGGCACTAGGGCTTGAGGCCCCTGCCCCCCAGTGACTTCCCCCAACCCTAGTGGCAATGTGGGCGGTGATTGAGAGGGAGCGCCTAGAGACGCACTGCATATGGGAGGAGGCAAACAACCGGAGTTCATGGCCACAATGGTGGAGGTGGCGGAGGGGATCCGCTCCTCTCAAGCCCGGAATAAGGCCCTACTTGAACGGGTCATCAACATCCTCACCCTGCCTGCCCCACCCACCCCACCCTCCCTGCCCGCCCCAGTGATGCCCCACCCTCGGAGCCAGCCCCTTACAAGGGGCCAGGCCTATGGACCCCTATGGGGGTCGGGGTGCCAGGCACACCGGTGAGACCCACTGCCACCTGACAGTAGCCAAGGGGTGTTGGCCTGTACAGGCGGAGGCAGGCCATTGATGTAATAGGGCTCCTGGATGGGATGGGCCACAACCCCAGGGTGCAGTGGGACTGGCCACAGATGCTGTGCCCCCTCTGCCTCCTCCCATAGGGCAGAGTGCCCTTGGATTGACTGCATTCTGCCGCAGCCCCGCCCACACCTGCCTCTCCCAAGAGGCCACAATGGTGGCCCAGCGCGTGCCTTGTGACTGCCTTGGGGCTCTGGATAGCAGCATGGCAGGGGGTGGGTGGTGAGAGGAGTGGGCCATCTGGATGAATATGGTTCTCCACGGTAAGTGAGCAGGGAACCTGGCACTGGTGGCAGAGGCCAAGCATGTGTCCTAGCCTCTGGACTTGGGGGAGCTCTATCCTGACAGAGCACCAGAGTGGCACAAATGCTGGGCCATCCTGGATGCCGCCATCTGCGATGAGGAGTGTCTCCTCCAGATCGAGGAGGACTATGTAGGACCAGACCAAAGTAAGCCAGGGGGCCCGCATCCTCGGGCCAGGGAGCTTGGGACACTCCCCCCTCACCCCGGCACCTTTGCCATTACCACTGTAGAATGCATGATATGGAAACTTTGGCAAAATAGTTAAGCTAGACAGAAACGATCTATATAGAAGTATTAAACCATACTAAGATACAGCATTTAGAATGTACAGGGAGACCACTTCTTTTGACCTTTAGTAGTTCTAAAATTGAATATTGTGTAGGAAAAAGATCGTATTTAGTTTGAGAAGACACACAGGAGTTGGAATAGGAGATATAATATTGATGAACTCTGATTAAGGTATGTTCTGTGTACTCTGTATTTTATTATTACAACTCTTGTAATGCAAAATCTTAATGTTCCTCTGACCCTGTTATTCCCTTTTCTTCTTTTGTACCCCTCTTTGTTCTGAAAAGAAGAAAAGAAAAAAAAATAAAGGCCAGTTTCTGTGCGACAAGTGTCTGTGTTTATTGCCTGGGGGTGGAGGCGGGGCCGGGGCCACTGTGTTTGCATGTTGGTGGCTGGATCTGCCTAATCCGCTGCCAAGGCACCACTTAATGGATGAGCCATACTGGTGGGAATGACTGCCACCTGATTCAGGGTTCCTGGCATTCCCATTGCTGGGAATGGCACCCTTTGGCTGTGGCTGGCGGCACCCGCGCCTCTGGCCACAATACTTTTTGGCTCCTCCATTTTGCATCTTTGCACCGCTGCCACCAGCGCCACATCTGCACTTTCCTGGCGTTACAGCCGGCCATAGGATTGCGCTGTTAGTGAGGATTTCAAGCCTATACCAACATGCATAAGTATAAGGGGCACAATCCACACTGGACAAAATGGAGACGAATATCACAGGCTTACATGGAGACTAATATTACATGCTTACAGCCTAGTCCTAAACATGCTTGAAGCCCTCTGTATTCAGTGGGGCTTATTCCCAAGTAAGAGTGCATAGTTTTGCACTGTTTCAATGGCCCCAGGTCAGACTATCTAACCACCTTTGTTCCACATGAACTGGAATATGTTCCACTTAACTATTCACCAAGAATTGCCTGAGGGACTTATACTGGGAGCCTTCAATCTTCAATGATGACTTGCCGGAATTGGGTCCTCCCTGCTGTAATTCCTAATTATAAAATACTGTCTCAAGAGACATTTATTTTGTGCCAGCCCTCTTATATATTATGCACAAAAATAAAGCTGTTTTATTCTGTCCAGTTTTTGGAAAATGATAGCATGAGCATTTTGTCGTTTGGGAAATTGCTGTGGAAAGCTGAGGTGTAAATGGTTTAAACAAATTGTAAGAAAATAAAAAGTAGATGAATAGGCATACATATTTTCAATAAAGTTGCAAATGTTATTCACAAATATCAGCAATTTTGTCACAGTTTAAATGACAAAAAATTCAACTGATTTTTTTTTATTTTATAGGCATCAAACAGTCAGCTCATATAATATCAATTTTGAAGCAGTTGCATAGGTTACCCATTTGTTTCCAAATCCAGTTCAAGGTGTTGCTCCATCCTCACCTTTAAAACCCTTCATGGTCTGGGATCATCATACTTTTGGGTCTAACTCTTGCATTATGAACCCCCCACCCTCTTCGTTCATCTTTGCAGGCCTTGTTGGTGGTTCCCAGTCCCGAGGTGGCATGACATTCTTCCACCAGGAAAAGGCCTTTAAGATTGGCACCCTCCCTCTGGAAAGCTCTGTCAGAAGGCACTCATGTCCAGCAGTGTCAGGTTCAGTGTGTATATGAGCTGTACTGACTCCATTTTCTAATGCTTCTAGTGTTTAAGTGCTTTCTCCACAGATGCACAAGTTCCCAAGCAGACTTCTCACCAAAAGAGATTGTTATGTCTATCAACGTTCCACCCAAGATTGGCCTTGAGAGAGTCCAGCTTCCCAAGTCTGAAAGATGTTGTTTTGAGAACTGTGGGGGGAGGCTGGTTCAGCTGGGAACTGTTACTTTGTACCTCATGCTTTTCTCTTCATTGGTAACAATGCTCTTGTACCATCCTGAATCTCCTATTCAGGCCAGTGGACTATAATGAACTATTTCTGCAGTAAAGTTTCCTTATTCAAACAATGGACTCTTGTTTGCTTGTAAAGGAGAACCTGTAGGAAAGACATTATCTAGCCACAGTCTGACATTTTGTTACCAATCATGTCTAAGCCGGGCTCATCGGAATCCAAAGCAGTCCCGGACAGGGATCCTTTGTTTGATCCGTATGCTTCTCCCGGCGATCAACAGTTGCAACCTCAAGGCCCTGTACTGGCGGGGAACGGAGCTTCAACTACCACCCCTCCTCTCATCGATCTCGGCAGTGAGGGTGAAAAGCCGAAGGCCACCACCATCCCACTGTTCTCGGTGCCTACACCCTCGGAGTGGGGACCCAGACCTCGGGAAACGAGAGAACGCAGGGCCAGCGGGATGCTCCATCCGTTACCCATGGATGGGCGCCGAAGCCTAGAGACAGTCCCTGAGCAGGACAGCAGCCAACCATGGCTATTTTGGAACAGGACGACCGAACAGATGGAATGGGAAACGTCCCGCCGCGGCGTCCTAAGCTGGGACTACTCGGAAGTCACCCCGTGGACGGGACAACCAGAGATTTCCGAACAACGTTGGGTACAAATGCAAAGTCGTACCCTGGCTGTGGATTCCGGCATTTCCGCAGTTACGGGATTGGCCAAAGGAATTCT
This sequence comes from Eublepharis macularius, assembly GCF_028583425.1. Taxonomy (NCBI): domain Eukaryota; kingdom Metazoa; phylum Chordata; class Lepidosauria; order Squamata; family Eublepharidae; genus Eublepharis; species Eublepharis macularius. Next base: position 51,762,839 of record NC_072796.1, on the reverse strand, counting down.
AGCAGCGAGGTCGCAAGACGATCAGGGAGACCCTCCGCCATGGAGGCCGAGTACCCCGGTGGCCACCACCGCAGGAGACTCAACGACACTGAGTGAAAGACCGACGGACCAACAGGGTCCAAATAGAGTTCAATTACTAGAAGCTAGGTTAGCCGATATGGAAGAAAGCCTAGCTCATGCCATACATCTACTCTCAGTAATGGTAGCGGGGAACAGAGAGAGACCATCACCCGAAGAAATGGCTCTACAAATAGCTACCCTCCAAAGCGTTATTTCCAACCCGTGGGAGCCCGCCCCATTTCAGCCGACACCCACGGACGAACAAGGGACAGGAGGTGAAGGGGATTCCTGCTCCGATAACCTGTGCCCAGACGATCCTGAGGGGTCTACATCTGACACGGAGGAAGAGGAAGATACCTGCCCTGGAGATACTCCGATAGAAGTCCCTGAAGATCCCTGCCCTGGAGTTACTCCGACAGAGGTCTCGGGAGCGGACGCAGATGAGCCAATCCGCCCGACGGGATCAACTACTCCGGTAATAACCCCCCCAACTTCTCCGGTAATTCTCCAACCGGATCAGCAAGAAGAACTTCCAGCTCCTCCAAGGGGGGAGACACCACACCAAACGCCTACAATAACCCCCTTGCAACAACCTCCAAGGGGGGGTCAACCTCTGCAGACCATACCCCGAAGACTACTTCCAGGTCCGAGATTGGCAACGCCGGGAGGGGCAAGCCCGCGTGGTCCAGCACCTATCAGGCCCTCACCGCAGCGGCCCCTTCCACTCCGACCTCAACAAATACCACCACAGCAGCCTATAAGGCTACCTCCAGCTCAACCGATGTTACCACCTCCCGATCAACTGGTAAGGCCTCCCCCACTTCGACCGCTCCGACCCGCACCCCAGCGACCACCTCCGGCCCAACCTGTTCGGCCACCCCCGACCCAACCGGTACGGCCACCGCCAGCTCAGCCGGGGATACCGCCACCAACCCAACCAATAAGACCGCCACCAATTCAACCGGTCCTGCATCTGCCGCTGCCGGGGGGGGGGCCCGGGCAACCATTACCGCCGCCACAACCCTGGCCCCAACTACCCCCACCCCCCCAGCAGCCTCCTATCACACCGCAAACGCAGCTATCCATTCTGATGGACTACTACCCCACCACCACCCCAGTCCCGAGACAAGATCTCCCAATGGGCTAGGTAAAACTGGAAGCCACTTTTGACGGAGACCCCTCCAAGTTGGGATTTTTTCTGGTACAAGTGGTACAGTTCTTCAATCGATGGGGATATCTATTCGGAAGCGAGGCCAGCTAGATCGAACATCTCAGATCACGGCTTCAAGGCAGAGCGGCAGACTGGTATGTAGGACTATATAATGTTGGGGCCCCAGAACTTAATACCTTACAAGGGTTGGTGGATGCTCTAAGGGCACAATACGAGGACCCGTTAGAAGAGACTAGAGCCAGAATGGAGCTGCAAGCCATTAAGCAAGGCAGCATGTCGGCCAGAGACTATGTTACAAAATTCCGACAACTAGCCGCCAAATGCCCCAGGTGTGAGGAATCCACTAAAATAATATTGTTCAAACAGGGGTTAAACCCAAAACTTTTGGACAGAGCTCTCATGCAAGACAATCCTCCTATGCTGTTGGGATGGATTCAACTAACCTGTGAAGTTGAGAATCGTATATTAGAAGTCCGATTAGTTGAACAACAATCGGGACAAAGACGACCCCTAACTTTGCAGAAGGGAGGACGGGGCACTGGATATGCTACCCGAGGAGCGAGAGATGCTAGATGGCAACAAGGTTTGTGCTTGCAATGCGGGCAAGGTGGTCACTTTGCAGCACAATGTCCATACCGGCCTGTGCAGAGACCTCCGCTCCAATTACGGCGTCCAACCCCTGCTCCGTTGTCCCCATCGCAACGCCCAACACCCGCTCCCAGATTGGGCAGGGGTCATGGCACTTCCCAACGAAATGTCCCCGACAGAGGGTTAGAGGTGGAAGAACTCATGGAATACGACCCTACAGCCTTAAACGGAGAGGAGAATCCAGAAAGCCCCCAGTCGGGAAACGAAATGGATCTGTCGTAAAGGGACCCAAACAGCAGATCCACCCTCGGTCCATCCCAACAAGGGACCGGCCACAAGGATCCATATTGTTTATACCAGTGACTTTGTTAAACCCTGAAAGAAAGATGCATATCCGTGTACAAGCCCTAATTGACTCAGGCTGCTCTAGAGACATCATTGCCCCCGCCCTGGTTAATGGACTGGTATTACCAGTGCGGGAATTAAAAAACCCAGTCATCTTCGAGCAAATGGATGGCACCAATATGAACCCCGTCACCACTGAAACAATCCTGGTGGTGACGGGCATGGGCCAACACTGGGAAAAAAGATCCTTTGTTATTAGTACCACCGCCAAATACCCGTTAATTCTGGGCAGCAAGTGGCTATGCGATCACAACCCCTACATAAATTGGGCAGAAGGAAGCGTCACCTTCAGTCACGCCAACTGCGAAGACCATCGGTGGAATCAAAATCGGGGTACCAATCCGACCCACACCGAAAAAGCCCTCCTTAACCAAATACCTGAACATTATTGGGCTTACTTACCGGCCTTCTCCAAAGAGGAAGCCGATACCCTACCCCCGCACAGACGGACCGATTGTGCGGTAGAGATTTTACCCGGAGCCTCGCTACCAAAGGGCCGACTCTACCCTATGAGTCTCCAGGAAAGAGAAGAACTCAGAAAGTTCATTGACACCAATCTCCAGAGAGGATTCATTCGTCCAGCCAATAGTCCCCATGCGGCACCAGTACTTTTCGTAAAGAAAAAAGACGGAGGACTCCGACTATGCACAGACTTTAGAGGACTTAATGCTGTTTCAACCAACAACGCCTACCCCATCCCACTCGTCCGAGATCTTCTCAACGTCGTGGCTCAAGGTAAGATCTTTACAAAATTAGATTTGAAAGATGCTTACTTCCATGTTCGTATTAAAGCCGGGGACGAGTGGAAAACCGCTTTTAATACATCCCTTGGACAGTATGAATACTTAGTTATGCCTTTTGGATTAACTGGAGCCCCGTCTGTATTCATGTCCATGATAAATGAAGTGCTACATGAATTTCTGTATAAAGGAGTGGTGGTGTATCTGGATGATGTGTTAATTTATTCAGAATCGGAGGAAGACCATGTACAATTGGTCAAAAAAGTCCTGGAAACCCTAATGAATAACAAACTGCCTATTAAATTGTCTAAATGTGAATTCCATAAGACTGAACTCACTTACCTTGGTTACTGTATATCCCAAGATGGCTTAAAAATGGATCCAGCCAAAATACAGGCGATCCAAGAATGGCAAACTCCCACTACCCGTAAAGAACTGCAATCTTTCTTGGGATTTGCCAACTTTTACCGGGAATTCATTGCAAATTTCGCGCAGATCGCGCTTCCCCTGACGGAACTGTTAAAAACCAAAGACAAAGGGGATCAAGCGAAAAAGCCCAGCTCCAAATTACCGTGGACACCTGATTGCCAAATAGCCTTTGAACGCTTGAAAATGCAGTTCATAACAGAACCCATTCTCCGCCACCCCGATGAAAACTACCCCTTCATAGTGCAGGTCGACGCCAGCGATACTGCAATTGGAGGAGTGTTATTGCAGGAGGGGGAGGACGGGAAGCTTCGGCCTTGTGCATTCCTATCGAGAAAGTTTTCTGAGGCTGAAAGAAATTGGAATGTGTGGGAGAAGGAAGCCTTTGCAGTAAAGGCAGCCCTCACGAATTGGCGGCATTGGTTGGAGGGGGCGCGCCACCCATTCGAAGTTTGGACAGACCATAAAAATTTGGAAGCCCTCCGAAGTCCCCGCCGATTAAATGCCAAACAATTACGGTGGGCCGAATTTTTCTCCAAATTCAATTTCACTTTGAACTACCTACCAGGCAAAACTAATTTTCTTGCAGACGCCCTATCGCGCATGCCCCAACATAAAAGCAAACGGGAGGAGAGCATAGATACAGTCTTCTCACCTACGCAATTGGGAGGTGTGGTAACTACACGCAGCCGCACAATCCAGCCCCTTCTGCACAGTTCCCAAGAATGGAAATCGAAACTTAAGGCTGAGGTGGAAAAGGAGGGGGATAAAGTACCCAAATCCAAACTGAATCAATCCCCGCAGGGGGATTGGTTATCAGGAAATCGCTTTTATGTGCCCGACAGTATGCGGAAGGAGGTTTTGCAGCGGTTTCATGATGCCCCCACCGCAGGACACTATGGATACTTAAAAACGCTACATTTAATACAACGGCAGTTCTGGTGGCCGGGCATGCGCAAAGACATTTCCCAATACGTAGCCTCCTGCCCCATTTGCCTCAGCACCAAAAGCCGTAAAGGGAAGCCTCCGGGTCTGTTGCAACCCCTGGAAACGCCCAGTAGACCCTGGGAGACGATATCCATGGACTTTATCACTGATTTACCAGTATCCAAGGGACACAACTGCATTTTAGTGGTAGTGGATCTGTTTTCCAAGCAAGCTCATTTCGTCCCATGTACCACTATACCCACCGCTCGAAAACTGGCAGACCTATTCCTAAAACACATTGTAAAATTACATTCTTTTCCGTCCAAGGTGATTTCGGATCGCGGCGGACAATTTGTTGCCAACTTCTGGCGGGAGCTTTTACAGATGTTGAATATTGAGCAAGGAATCAGTTCAAGCCACCACCCGCAAACCGACGGGCAGTCGGAAAAAACTAATCAAATCCTAGAGCAATTTCTTCGTTGTTACATCAATTTCCAACAAGATAACTGGGTCGACCTCCTCCCTCTGGCAGAATTTTCATACAACAACAGTGTACATGCATCTACAGGAGAAGCCCCTTTTAAGGTTGTGTATGGGGCCCACTTCAATCCTTTTCCATTAGACGCTCCCCCTTCCCTCGCACCGACTTCGCCAGATGTGTCTTCATGGTGGGAGGAGGCAGCCCAGCAATGGACTCTCATTAAAAAACACCTAGAGAAAGCCAAACAGGATTACAAGAAGTACGCAGATCGCCACCATGCGGCCGAATGGGATTTGCAACCAGGAGATCATGTTTATATATCCACCAAAAATTTAAAACTAGCACAAGTCAGCCGCAAACTGGCGTTGAAGTTCCTCGGACCTTTTACGGTGCGCAAAGTAATCAACAAAGTGACTGTTGCTGTAAATTTACCCAAAAATCTTCGCCATGTCCACGACACCTTCCATGTCAGCCTGCTGAAGAAGGCCCCAACAGATGATAAATTGCACGTCAAAGCTCCACCCATCCCTACTTTGATAGATGACCAAATACACTACGAGGTACAACAAATTTTGGACTCTAAAATCAAACGCAATCAGTTGTTTTACCTCATCAGATGGAAGGACTTTGACTCTGGGTTCGATGAATGGGTGAATTCTGTACATGTTCATGCTCCTAGACTAACCAAAGCTTTTCATGCTCGCTATCCATATAAACCTGGGGGGGATTTATTTTAAAGGGGGCAGAATGTCAGGTTCAGTGTGTATATGAGCTGTACTGACTCCATTTTCTAATGCTTCTAGTGTTTAAGTGCTTTCTCCACAGATGCACAAGTTCCCAAGCAGACTTCTCACCAAAAGAGATTGTTATGTCTATCAACGTTCCACCCAAGATTGGCCTTGAGAGAGTCCAGCTTCCCAAGTCTGAAAGATGTTGTTTTGAGAACTGTGGGGGGAGGCTGGTTCAGCTGGGAACTGTTACTTTGTACCTCATGCTTTTCTCTTCATTGGTAACAATGCTCTTGTACCATCCTGAATCTCCTATTCAGGCCAGTGGACTATAATGAACTATTTCTGCAGTAAAGTTTCCTTATTCAAACAATGGACTCTTGTTTGCTTGTAAAGGAGAACCTGTAGGAAAGACATTATCTAGCCACAGTCTGACAAGCAGGACCTGTTGATTTTTTGGAAACTCTGCAAGGCACAAGTATTCCAGCATGCTTTTGGCATTTAATATTCTTATTGTGAGACAGAGTTAATTGCTGTGCATCTACCTGTAATTTTATGTAATCTGCAGAGTTTTATAGTCTGCGGTTGGGACTAGAGCAGTTTTAAGTATTTGAATTATGTTGTCATTTTATTGTTATTTTATTGAATATATAATGTTTGTATATATTGGTTTTTAACTGATTTAATTGTTGTGAGCTACTTTGAGCTCTTAATCAAAGAGAAGCAGTATAAAAATAAAATAAACAAATATAAATAAATACAAAATTGCAGAAGCTTTTTGCAACTGCATTTACAAACAAGTCATACAGGCCAAGGCTTTTCCCCTGATGCTGCTTCTTAGCAGTTGTATTCAGAGCTTTACTATCTCTGTGCAGGTTCCCTTTAGTCATCATGACTAGTAGCCAGCGGACCTACCCTTTATGCATAAAATCCCCTTATAAAGTCCTCTGTTAGGCTTACCAAGTGCCCATTCCAGCAGGCAATCCCCAAGTGTGAACATCACCATTGCTGATGTTCACCATGGGAGAAAGGGGGAGGGATGGCATCTGATCCAAAAATAGGGTTGCCTAACCAGGTGGGAAAACACTCCTAACCAGGTGGGAAAACACCCCACCTGCCGCCTCATGGTCCTGCTCACCTGACAGGATGGTGGAAGGCACAGGAGTGGGGAGAAGTGCATGCACATACTCCCGTACTCTCTCTTCATAGAGGAATCACTCTCCCTCTTCCATTGCACTCATTTTCCAATAAGATAAAGGAAGGAAGGAGTCACTGTGCACGCATGAGCACTGGAGATGAGCTGGGTGAAAGTGATTCCAAAGGGGTGACTTTCCTTCACCTCTGTTTCAATGAGCACCAGGATTCTTCTTCAGAGGGGGAGTGCAGGGGAGTGCATGTGTGCTAATCTTGTGCATGAAAGGTTAGGGGCCAATTCAGCCCTTTGGGGCCAAATTTGGCCCTGGGAGCGTGTGAGTATGCCCATCACCAGGCATGATAAAAGTACTTGAGGAAGTGATGTTGTTGCCCCTGCTGGAAGTGTGCCCACTGGGCATTTGCCTTGGAGGTTCCTTGTCTTCCACATCTTTTTCTCAGTGCCTTTCCCTCTCACTGGTGAGGAGAGAGGTGGAGGGGGGCAGAGGCTGGGAGCGGGAGATCCCCCACCCCCACAGGGGGAATAGGATCCCTAGGGAGTATATAAGCACACCGTTATTATTTATTATTAGTAGTAGTAGTAGTAGATTTCCTGGGTTTTCTATCAAGCCAGAACATTTTAGTTACCAGTTTCGAATTAAGAATATCGACTGCACTGCAAAGACAGAATCTCACTACTAACAACATGGTAGCAAATAAATATTTTTTTAAAGCTGACATGGATAACCCGAGGATAAAAAAAAATATTAAACAATTACTTTTTTCCATAACTAACCATATATTTATGAGCCCTTTACTTATTCTACACCATATGGCTTCAGAAAACATTAACAGTTTCCTATGTCAGTTTAGTGAAAACATAATATTTATCTTTCTCCATCATTACAAATGTAATGGCTGTAGTATTTTCTTTTTTAAAAATGAGCAAATATAAGTTATTCAATGGCATGGCTGTAGCTGTGCAGCAACAAATCTAATTCAATAGGCATACAATTTAGATTAAGATCGTATAAATTTAAAGAGTTATGGCTATAATGGTTTGTCTCATTTTGTGATTAACACAAAAAATATATGACAAGGAAAAAATATTGTTTTATTTCTAGGCTACCTGCCCTTCATATTCAAGTGTATAGCAATCTAATGAATAACCCCATTATAAAAAGAAAGAACAAAACAAAACATATCATCCAATCATTGCTCATAGACAGCTGCTTAATAGCAGAGCCGGACCTTTTCCCAGACGCAAAAGAAGTTAATGATATGGTGGGTGGAACCACCCATGGTTGGTGGCGCATGCTGTAAACTGGGCAGTTGAAGAGCACTGCAGTATACTGTTGGCTCTATGCCTACAGCCAGCAGCCACTCTCAAGAAGACCTTGCTCCATACCCTTATACACTTCACTTCTATGGTGGATGCATAGCATAGAAGACCTCTACTTTCAGTATCTATCAGTCTCCTAAACAGGAAGCCACTCCTTCAGATATGCTGGGCTAGGTTATACGCGTCAACTGTCTTTCCTCTATCCATCCTTAGTAATTCACACAACTCAGAGCTAGCAACTTTAAGCAATCTTGAGTGAATTCAAAGAAGCACCCCAATTCACTGCCCTGTCTGTCTGTCTGTCTGTCTGTCTGTCTGTCTGTCTGTCTGTCTGTCTGTCTATGCTTTCCATACTGGAGAGGCAACTAAAAGTCACATTGCTAACCATGTATACATTAGTAAAGATGTGTTCAGTTCATACTACCTGAAGGAGGGGCTGTAGTTTATCTGTTCAGAGTTTGTTGAATACTTTTTTTATTTTCCCTATCCTCCAATTTTTTTTTTTAAATTTGGTCTGTAAATTATATATCCTGAAAGTCCCTCTATTACTGGAAGGTCAACAGTTATTCTAGGGCGTTTTGTAATCCTGCTACTGGAGGAAACTTCACAGAATGCATATGCTGTTTTGGTATATCTCCTCAGCTCTGCTTGTGGTGTGTTTATTGTATATATTACAATGGAACAGTCTGTTCCCCCTTCTGAGATTTTTCTGTGTTGGTGTAGTCTCATGGAGTGGAGTCCCTGATGGTTAATTCTGTTTCTTACTTAGAATTGTAGACTGCATGCGCTCGCTTGACCTGAAACCAGTTCCTTCCATCTTTGTACCTCTTGCTGATAAATGGATGCTGTTTTGAATACACTTGTCTCTGCTGCATGCACCTAAGAGAAGATACCTGAATGAGTTCTCTATTCCTGATTTGCAAGCAAAAGGGAACATCACACTAACACTGAAGCCATGAAAAGCAAGTCAGCAACATCACTAACCAGCCTCCTTCTCAACAACCACTCATAAGGGCAGTGTGTGTGGTAAGGTTGTCAACCTCCAGGTGGAGCCTGGAAATCTCCCAGAACTATAATTGATCTCCAGACTATAGTGATCAGTTCCCTTGGCTACTTTGGAGGGTGGATTCTATGTCATGAGACTCTGCTGAGGTCCCACCCCTCCCCAAGGCCCTACCCACAAATCTCCAGGAATTTTCCCAATCCAGAGTTGGCAGCTCTAGTGTGACATTTGAATTTCTCAAGTGCCATATGCTCCACAACTGGGCCTCCCAAATCAAGCACAGACAAATATGCAATGCATGGATGTGTTAAAATAAATACATGAATACTTTAAAATGGAAAACCAGAGGTGGAAAAGGGAATATTAAATATTTTCCCTATCTTCTGGAAATGAAAGTACCCGTGTTGGCTGTTTCCAGTTTGTTGGCATTCCTTCAGTAAACACACTTTTGTCTGTGAAATGTTGGAGGGCGGGATAAGGAACTGTATGGGCAATCAATACTATCTTGAATTATGCCTAGAAACTAACTAGCACCCAACATTCCTGTATCATTAGTTGAATATTTTGTGTATTTAGAACTCTTAAGAAGACTTCATTCTTTGCACTCGTTCTGCTTGTTTTAAGTTTCATTTTTTTTGACCAAAAGCAGATCTTTAAATAAGTTTTTGACAAACAGATGAATTTATTGTATGTGGCCATAGTTCTTTACAATAAGTTGCTTCTTCAGCTAGCATTTCTGCCTCATGGGCTCATAGACCCATAAATGAGAAAACAACAACTTCAATATAATGATGATAACAACAACATTCGATTTATATACTGCCCTTCAGGACAACTTAATGCCCAGCAGTTTACAAAGTATGCTGTTATTATGCCCACAACAAACACCCTGTGAAGTGGGTGGAGCTGAGAGAGCTCCAGAGAGCTGTGACTAGCCCAAGGTCACCCAGCTGGCTTCAAGTGGAGGAGTGGGGAATCAAACCCAGCTCTCCAGATTAGAGTCTCGCGCTCTTAACCACTACACCAAATTGGCTGTCAGGAGAGAATCATATAATTTCTTGCCTTAGTTTAGCTACTTTGAATTTCCAGTTACAGTTCATCATCCCACAGTTACTGTCTCCAGTGCTGTATAAAGCAGTGTCTCTAAAGGCTCTTTACTTCTGTTCCTATGTACAAATTTAGGGAAGGATGTATAGCCAACATATCCCTGTTTGACTTCCACTATGCACATTTTGCAATTGCTGAGGGTTGGTGGGAAAGACATACAAATTGGAGGAGTATCTCCTCTATTAAAATATTCCACAATATAGCAGTTTGATAATGACAGGCAAATCCAGAATAAGCCTAGTTTGACAGCAATTTGTTGGATGCAGCTTTGAATCAATAACAGCCTGATTTAATATTAATTTGATTGGGTGAAATTTTTATAGATTATAAAAGACGAGGGCAACAGTGGGGTCAACATCTGTATTTGTGCTCATGATGATTGTTGAAAGCTGCATTTCAAAGGAGAGGTTAATTGGCTTAAAAGTGTAATTTATTTTTCGATGCTGAATTAGCAATACTTAGGCATATTATGTATGCATTAGTAAAGAAAGCAGATTAGTTAAGCCTCTGTAAATGAATTTCAAAAAGCCTAGCTTTTGAAACAGAATATGTGTATCACAGTGTAACAAGGCATGGGATATCATTAAATAAATTAAGCATCTGTTCATGTGTTGCTTGATTTGTTAAAATTAGGACCTGACTCATAATATTTGACTGTTTTATTTACAGCCATTCTGCTAGTTGCAAGCTGCATGCACTTCTCCCTCTCTGAAGCCCGATAAGTCTTTTTCTCTCCAATGTCCCACAAAGCAAGCACTTCTGTTTTATTCAGCCTCTGTGATTGCCAAGATATAATTCTTTCAAATACCATTGACTATAATCCACAAAATTAATTTCAGATATCTTTCTGAAGTCACAGCGAGATTTCTAAAGCTACTCCAGGGTAAATGGGCTGAGGCTTGCAGCTTGTGATAGAACCCTATATAAAATTCATTACAAGCCCTCTTTTCCTACAGTAAGAGATGAAACAGACACTTATTTGTTTATTTAAAATTGTTTATAGGTCTGCCTTTCTTCCAAACACATGGGACCCAAGACAGATAACAAAAATAAAACCATTTTAAAATAATATATAAACATCAAGCAATTTCAAAACAGCCAACACATTGAATAAACAATGTAAAGAGATATTCACTCCTAAAAATCTGACTAACTATAGCACAGTTTACAGTCCAGTCCTAAGTAGACATGGGCACGAACAGAAAAAAAAATGAACATAGTGTTTGTTGTTCGTTTCCATCCACAAACAACAAACAATGAACACTGATGAACATGATCCTGTTCACGAACATGTTAGTTGATCATTGTTCATGGGGACCAGCAGGCTCTCCTCCAGCCATCAAGATCCCTAACACACCACTCCCAGAAACCCTACCTGAGCAGGCAGCAGGAAATGTACCAATAATAAATAATAGCTTGGCCCCAGAACCTGGCAGCAGCCCTGGAACCTGAAGGGGTATATCCCTATCCCACCACACACAAAGAAAATTCAAGCTCCAATTAACTCACCCTGTCTCTCTAACAGCAGCTGTCTCTCCCTGAAAGCCAGAGCTGGGAGCCCCCCTCCCCTGTGGTCTTTTCCTCTTGTAACAAATTTGGAGCTCCAGTTCTCACTTGGAAGGAAGACCTGCCTATCAAGCTAAATTGGGCTTAGATTGGGGTTTCCTGGGCAACAGCAGGAGGTCAGACAGAGTTCAGACAATCCCTGCCTAAGTTGCCAAGAGAATTGATTGCAGGTGCCAGACTGTCTGGCTTGACAAACAGCAACCTTGCAATGACCACCTGTTCATTTAGAATGGGGCCTCATGAACAGCTTGTTCATGAACAGCAGATTGGGCTGTTCATGGGATTTTTTAGTTCGTATTGCTGTTCGTGCCCATCTCTAGTTCTAAGCAGAGTTACACCTTCTATACCCGTTTACTAAAGTTGTCTTAGAAGAGTGTAACTCTTCTTAGAATTGCTCTGTAAGTCACCCGAAGACTTTCCTGAAAAGTTCTAACCAGCAGCCCTTACAAAACTGTAACAAAGACACCATGAGTGAGCAGCAGTGAGGTGAACATTTGTAGTGCCAGTTTGGTGCAGTGGTTAAGAGCAGCGGGAGTCTAATCTGGAGGTTTGATTCCCCATTCCTCCGCTTAAAGCCAGCTGGATGACCTTGGATCAGTCACAGCTTCTTGGAGCTCTCAGCCCCACCCACCTCAAAGGGTGATTGTTGTGGGGATAATAATAACATACTTCGTAACTCTGAGCGGGTGCTAAGTTGTCCTGATGGGCATTATATAAATTGAATGTTGTTGTTGTTGTTGTTAGACTTTGAAACAACTAATACATATTGTTGTGCAAAGTTCAGCTACCCCACAAACTCATACCAAGAGTGGTGGTCTTTCAACTCTCTTAGTCCCAGGTAGGCTTACCATTGCCCTGCCCCCACCTGCTACCACTCCAGGCCTGCTCACCTGACCAGCCAGAGGGAAAGGCATGAGGAGGGAGGACAAGCATGTGCATGCTCTCTCACACTTCTTTGCATCGGCCATGAAGGTGGTATGGGGTGTGCTGAAGCCCATATTAGTCAAATCAGCCAGCCCTACAGTTCCTCCATTGCATTTGAAAATCAAGTCATTTTCTGGCTTGATGGGGAAGCATGAGAGCTCATCTGTGTTTTGCACATGTGGAAGGTAAGTACCCCAGTGCAGTGATCATAAAATGGTAATAAACAGGTTGCCACATTCGATATCTGCTCTAGTTTCCAAGATGTCTTCAAAGTGTAAAGTGGGCTACAATAATCAAGTCCTATGGATACTGTTGTATGGTCAAGTGTGGCAAGTCAGCAGTTTCCAAAGACAAGGAAAGCCAAATGCAGTTGGAAGAATGTATTATTTGCCACCAAAGACACCAGCGTCTTCTATAAAAGAGCTGAGTCCAGTAAAACTTCCAGGATGTTTATGTTGTCTGTTAAAGAAAGTTGAACTCCGTCCAACACAAGGACTCTGGACAGCTGCCAGTCAGATTGGACAATACTGGCTATATGGACCAGTAACAGCTTTATGTGTCCAATTATTTCAGATGAATAAATGCAAGAAATCTTTGATGATGATATATTGGGAATTAGGGAGGAAGACAGCTAAATAAAAATTGAGTCTCAGTTATTAAAATACAGAAATTTCTGGTTTTGATATTGTTAACATTGGAATTTTCCACATGGCACACTTTAAGCCGACATACCGGAGTACTCATGTCGATTGGTGCTGAATTGGCTTGGGCTCCTGGCATTCTGCACTGCACAACCTTCAGGCAATTTGGTGTCTGCTTTCTTATTCCAGATGGGTTGATATATGTCTGCTTGAAGCTGCTGTTTGTGGGGGCTGGAACTGGCGCCCCCCTTTTTAATTTCTGCATATGCATCATAATGTTGCAATGTTGGGGGCCATTCCCCCCCCCCATCTCCCTGTCCCTGTATTTCATGATTGGGCAGTCCCATGGCCCCCATTTTTTTTTAATTATAGAGAGGCAATTGGTGGCAGAGTTCTGGGAGGGAAGCCTACAAAGTACTTTTTATGCTTGTTCCACTAGCTTCTACCAAATTGCTCTGGTGTGATTGTCTGCTTGATGCAAAATGGTGCCTTTCTGTCAGAACAAAATGTTCAAATGCGGCTGCCCCAAAAATGGCATTCTCACTGGCTTCTCATATCACATGACCATATTCTGGGATGGGAAGGTGGATTCTTGAGATGAGTCCCCCACCCCATTTCCAAGTCACCATTAACATAAGCCCCAGTTGTAAATAAAAGAAATAAAAAGTAAACTCAAGAAGTGAGCAGTGGGAAATGTGGATTGCCACCAGGGAACAGGAAGGACATTGTGCTTAAAGGGGTAGAATGCACGAATGTCTCACAGCATTGCAACTCTTATCCTAATTTTAAAAAGGGCAGAATGGATACTCAATTGTTTGTGACTTGTCTCAGGCTTCTCCTAACACCAAAAGGGGGGGAGATGTATATGGACAGCTGGGGAGGGAGTAGTTTTCACAGCCATTCAAAAAACGATGCCACAGCCTTACGATCCTTCCCTTCTTAAAAAACAAAAAAATAGAGAGTGTGTAAAGAGCTGGGGAAGGAGGGAACGGTTTTCACAGCCATTTGAGAGACTAGGACACAGACTTATGATCTTTCCCTCTCGTAAAAAATAAAAAATAAAGAGGGAGCCCTTTGAAAAATAAGCCGCAGCATTTCCAGGTCTCTGAGCATTGCCGTGGCTGTACAGTTTATTTTGGCAGGGAAGGAGGGGGAAATAAGCAAGCTTGCATCCTCCCTTCCACCAGAGGTTGCTGGGAGAAAAGAGAGAATGGGACAGGAGAGTGCGCAGCCATATAACTCAGGGAGGGATCGCACGTCCGGAGGCTTCACATGCCTGGCTGCAATGGCAGCAGCAGCAAGAAGGCATCCTAGAAGCCAGAAGGCCGGCTGCACCCCTTTCCCTTCCATTGGTCAGGCAGCTGGGCCAGTGGTGGGTGGGCATGGTGCAGGGCCAGCATGGTTAAACCAGACTGGAGACATGGCCATGGTGCCAGGCCAGGAGGCTGCTGGTGGGCAGGTGAGCAAGGCAAGCAATCCAAATGCTTCCCTCCCTGGCTGTTCAATTAAGTTTTGCAGTGTGAATCCTTTGCAGTGGTTTACATAGAAGGAAGCCCATCTCTCCTTCTCCTGTGTGTGTGTGAATTAGTGGGGGATGGAGAAAGTCCAATCTGTTTTCAGAGCAAGCGGGGGGGGGAGAGAAATACCTGTGGTGTGTTGGTGGCGGTTCGTTTCCCTCCCCTTGGGTAAATGCTGGGAGGGGGTTGAGTTGGTAGTTGGGCTGCCTTTACAGGAGCTGGGTGGGAGGGAACCCAACCATGGTTTTGTGTTGCTCTCCCCACTTCTATATCCCTGCCAACTATGCCTTTTGAACTTCTTTTCTCTCCCGTTTCCAAGCCTTTTGTATTCTCTTTTCTTCTCCCACCACACATGCATTTTAATATCCGCCCCTTTTCAGATTGCTTTTCATTTTCAGCCCTTCCTTTTCTCCCCTCTGCCAAACCCTTGCTGTGTATTTCATTGAAGAGTAGCAAGGCAAGCAATCTCAATGCTTCCCTCCCTGGTTTCCCTCCCAAGCCTTTTCTATTCTCTTTTCTTCTTCCCTCACCATACATGCATTTATTATCCCCCTCTTTTCAGAGTTCTTTCCTTCTTTCTTTCCATGTCTTTCCCTCCTTTTCCTTCTTCCTTTTCATGTTTTTCTCTCCTTCCTTTTCCTTTTTCTCTTCCTTCTTTCTTTCCATATCTTTCATATTTTCAGTTAAAATGTTGAGGTTGCCAGGTCTGCCTTGAAAATACCTGGGGACTTTGAGAACAGAGCCAGGAGACTTCAGAGGTGGTGCCTAGCAAGGATGTGACATCACTATTGTGATGTCACTTCCAAGTTAAAGGTCTGATAATGGCACTTCCTAAGCTCCACTTCTTCCAATGATGGCAGTTCCAGCATCCTGCATCAAAACCCCACCCTTTCCTGTGATATCACTTTCAGGATACTCCCCCAAACCCAAACTCTTCTGAAGACACTTCCATGCATCATGTCTTGCGTCTCTCAGATACCTGACGTTTATGCTATGTGGCTCTTACATTAAGCAAGTTTGGCCACCTCTGGTCCAGAGACTTGTTTATTGGCTTAAGGATCATTTTATAATAATAGTAGTAACACTGACTTTGTTCACCTCTCTGGGTGGGGCCCTGATTTGTCTAGAAGAGGGGTATGTAAGTGCAGCTATTACTATTATTTGGGCTCCTTGACATTTCTGGGCTCCAGGCAGCACTACATCATATGTGAACAAGTCTGTTTGGTGCGTACTGCTAGTCAATGTTTTATGATTTTTCTTTATTATTCCTTTCTAAAGTTCTGGGTTATCACATATTATTTCTTCCAATGTACTTCTCTGTAATTTTTATAGTAGTAGAGATGAACATAGTAAGGCAATTTTATTTAAGTATTAGAACTAATATTCAGGAATATTTCTTTTCATTATCTAACTGAAAGGCTCCACTATTACTTTTACAAAAAATTGTGTTTGTTGCTTTATACCGAAATGGTGCTAAGAATCTTTTCTAGTGAATGTTCATTCTTTTCTTATATAGTTACAGAAGGTAATAAAATAAGGTAATAAAAGATAAAGGACCTGTGTGCACCTGGCAATGAGGTACATACTCAGGTAAATCATAGGTAATCACAATTGTAATACCTTCTTTCCAGCTGTTCCTCTCCTCCACTTTATATTGGCAGATCCTTTTGAGGGGTTAGATTATATGACAAGATATAATAATCATTATTGTTATTATCACTGGGAAGAAGAGTGGCACAACAGAATTCAACTTTGTATTGTTTATGCAAAAAACAAAAATAAAAGAACCAATACTCAGAATGCGATGTGATTGTTTTTCTTACGTTCATTTTGTTACCTAATTTACAGCACCTAAGGGTGTCAGTATTAATGAATCCCATCTGATCTAATGTGTGACAGTATTTATTATTGGTTTGCCCTTCCCTGTCCCCTTTTCCCAAAGTGAGTGTAATTTCTAGAACAGACTCCTACAGAGTCGTCCTTTTGAAGAAAGAATATGGGAGAAATAGAATGAATTCTGAATTTGAAAAGAACTATATACTTGCAAATATATAAGTGGCTGGAAAGTGGGTATGCATACAACTACTACTAGCCAAAATAATATTTATTATTTATCCCAATATTCTTACAAACTGCAGCATCTTATTGGTCAGGACTCTATTGCCTACCATTGTTTGATAGTACAGTGTTTCCCTGACTTCCCAGCCATGCAACAGGACAGTAGGGGGCAGGTTACAGTGGCAGCAGCAGCACTCAAGGTGGTGAGCTGCCTAGCACAGCTTTAAGCCACAGCCTGATGCCAGCCAGTGACATCATTGGCAAGCACAATGTTTGGCCCTGCAAATGGGAGTGCAGCAGACCAGGGCCCTTTTCACACTACTTACCGGGATGCACAACGACGCGGAACATCGCGCTACAAACGCGGAAAATCGCATTTTCTCACACGAGATTTGCACAACATCGCATGAGATTTGCGCAATGTCGTGCAAATCTCACACAATGTTGTGCAATTCTCGTGTGAGAAAATGAGATTTTCCGCGTTTGTAGCGCGATGTTCCGCATCGTTGTGCGTCCTGGTAAGTAGTGTGAAAAGGGCCCAGCAGGCTCATTGATGCAGCTCAATGCCAGCTAGGAGAATGCATCACTGTGCAACACTCCTGACTGCCTCTGCTCCTTCTCATGGTCACCATAGCTAGACGGACCCTAGTAGCCATATTGGGAGCCAATGGGAGCTCAATATCCTTGATGCACTTTTGACTGTCGCTGCCAGTAGTATGGATGGCTGCCATCATCTGCATCATCACCTCCAAAACCACACAAGGGAGGTGGAGTTGGTCTGGGCTCCCATTATACTGTGCCTGGTGCTGCTTGGGATAGATGCCTCAGACTTTCAGCTGACCATGCTCAAGGTAATGGCCTCCCCACAAGGTGATGCTAGGAGAAGGAGAGAGCAAAGTATATGGGTAGTGCTGCTGCCCCCTGTAATCTCTCTGGACAACCCAATGCATCAGCTTCTCCATTCTTGTGAGTTAGGAGTCAAGTGTAGATGCCCCAGGGCAGCCTGGGTGACTCCATCATGCAGGAGGGTGGGCTGCAGCATTGGATAGCTGGGATAAAGAGGGAGTTGGGACAGAAGAGGCAGAGCCTGGTCCCACTTCCCTATCAGGAGTTGGGACAGAAAAGGCAGATCCTGGTCCCACTCCCCTATCAGCCTGATTCTGTGTATGATCATATCTAGGTGGGGAACCAGGGGCCAAAAAGCATTCTAGCTTGTGTTTGCAACCATTTCTTCTGCCTTATAGTGTACTAAGACATAAGGGATATCTGCAGTCCCTGTGCTGTCTGCCAATGGGTGTCATCCAGGAGAACCCTCAAGGCTCCGTTGCTAGTAATCTAAACACTGCTCAGTCTGCAGCCTCAACTGATAATGAAACTTAAGACAATGCATCCACCTGGATTCAATCAGGACCCAGGCTTCCTGTCTCATTACCAATGCTGATTTCTCCACACCTACTATCCCTCTGCATATCTTGCCTAATTCATTTGCGCTTGCTATTTTCATTCACTAGCTATTGCCATTCAGCATCTGAAATCACTCCACTCTCCAAGATATAAGGACAGATGGACTCACATTCTAGCTATATCTGAAGAAATAAGCTGTGACTCACAAAAGCTCATACCCTACCACAAATTTTAATAGTCTTATTGGTGCTACTAGACTTTTGCTCTTTTCTACTGCTACAGACAGACTAACACGGCTACCCATCTCAACTGTTCAATCTGATAGCCATAGATTATCTTGGCCCCTATGACACCCCCTCCAATGTCACTGGAGGCATTTTTAAATTAAAAAATAACAAAATACTTTATTTGACATAGAGGGAAAAGGTCAGGTGAAATCAGGGGTTGGAAATTTATGAGGTAATTCAGTATAAATAACTCTGAGGTAAAATCAGTATATGCACAGACTTTAGTTCGTATGTTTCAGACTAATGAGAGTTTCTTAAGCTCTTCACAATTACTTAAATCTTTATGTTGAGAAGCCTTTGTTCCAGTGTTTCCTCAATCACTCTATTATACTTTCTTTGAATATTCTCTTATTTTTTTGGTTTCAAGGAGGCTGGCACCCTTTTTCCAGTACCTCTTTCCAGTTCTCTAGAAACACCAGTACTTGTCTTCAATTTTTAACTGACTCATATGGTCACCAAAGGGATTTTCTTTGGCCCGATTGGAAGTCTTTGCCTTCTTCTCAAACTTTCTTGCCAACTTTCCCCCAGTTCTCCTGTGTGTGTTAAACTGGTTTCAGTCAGGGCTGAATCTCAAAACTGTCAGTACTCACCTCCTCTGAACTAGGTTTGAAATCAGACTCTCCTTCTCCCCAGCATCCAGTTCAGAAGATTTTCTCTGTTCAGCTCATGTTACCTATTCAGATTCCTTAGAGTGGCCTGTCACCCAAGGCTCTCTCTTTCTGTGAAGAATTAACCCTTAACCATCCTTCAGCTGTTTGTACAGCACTTCTAAGCTTTTAAGACCCCCTGAAGTACATGCTGGTTATAGTAAACTATGTCACCCAGTACTCCAAGGCCATTCCTTTACATACTATGTTGGCATACAGGATGGCCAGGGTGCTGTTTGTTTGCTCAGGTTGGCTTGCTACAGGAGATACTGATGGACCAGGGAACCCCATTCACAGTTCCCCTTATGAAATATCTGAAGCAGAAACTCAACAGGTAGTGTCACCTGCTTACCCCCCCCCACACACACACATAAAATTCCCTGTTTTCCTCTTCTGTTTGCTCACTCCAGATCAAGTGTGTGGGAGGACCCAGAGTTCTTTTGAGAAACAAAAAATGTGCTTGGGAACCCTACTGAAGTACAGATTAAATCTAATCACTGTCTGCATTATTCTTAGTGATTTCTTCTATTGGCTTGCTCCATCTTGAGTTCTTTTATGATGCGCATGTGATGGATGGAGATGAGCTTACTAGAGCTGCTAACATCCCTTCCCTTTCCCTACTTCAAGCAAGGCTGCTGTTGCCTTTAACATTTCCTATTATTGTACCTGTTTGATTTCCACTTGCTGTCAGCTATAATGTAAAATAGAAAAGAGTCCAGTAGCACCTTTAAGACTAACCAACTTTACTGAAGGAGAGAACTGTAAAGGAGGAGTGGATTGTGGTTTCTGGAATACAGATTATCCTGCCATGAGAAGCAGCATGTCAAAATGGAAACAGAGTGTATAAAATAAGTCCAATAGCTCCTGAACAGCCATGGTGTGATGTGGCAGAGAGCTTTACAAGGAGGGAGTAGAGCCTGGCAGTGGTGCTTGGAAAAAGAACTCATTCAGAACCTTCTAAAGAGAATAAATAAGAGCAACTCTAGTGAAGGAAGGGAAAAAACACAAGAGTTTAGTAGAGATGTTCTGAATACACTGCAGACAATAGATTTGGCAGGAAGGAAGGAAAAATACTGTAATCTAGATGAAGAGTTTGGCTAAATTATGACTGACCATGGACTGGGAAAAAATAGTTTAGGGAGACACTGGGCCACAACCACTTATGGAAGCAAGGATTTTGCTACATCGATTTAACTACACACTTTGTAGAAAGGATGTAAGTAATGCTGCTGGATATTCCAGTTGAGAACCACCAAATCTGTCTGCCACTTTCTGATCAAGATACCTTGTCAATAATTGGTCTTTCAACGTTCAACAGCATGAGAATATTCTTCCACATGTAGCACTTATTTATTTTAGGAGACCCTTTTCCTGATTTTTCATTTTTAAAAAATGCAAAATGGCTCTCTATCAATAAATTAAAATAATTGTTGGGATTTTTACAAGTGTCATTCTCTTCAGTCATGACAGAGTTAATTTGTTTGTGTTTAGTTAGAGTTTGCATAAGACCAGTTAGATGTTGAGTTGTTCTTCCCACCAGGGTAAAAGGGGAGTTGAATGCTTAATGAACAGATCTAGGATTGATTATTGGCTGACCAGGTTTATTGGGGGGCAATTGACATTCTTTCCTTTACTCAGGACGCCAGTGCTCTCCAGTTAGACCGTTATAAGTTAGCTCTTCTTTATTTTATTTCCAATGTATCTTTTATTATTTTTCCCTATATGTAGTAAACACTTATTTTAGAAGCTGAACACACATGTCTATGATTCTTTATCTGCTGTGAAAATTTTCTACTCTGCAACAATACTTATCCAACAATAATAATAAAATTAGGATTGCTGAGTCTAATAAAACTTCCAAGTATCAGCTCTTTCAAAGACCTTCCAGTAGAAATACCTATTTACATTCTTCAAGGAGATGCACAAGGAATGGGGAAAATGTACTCTGGGGGATGGGTAGTTCCATAAACTTGAGAAGGACACTAAGGCCACCTCTTTGCAACATAATCTGAGGGGCGGGGGAGTTTGCACAGAAAAGACTCACCAAATGACCTTGGAACATGAGAACAAAAATAGACCAGTGGTCCATCTAATCTAGCATCCTGTTTCATACAATAGATGACTAGTTACCCTGGAAGGTCAACGTACAAATAGGTGCAGAGGCCAAGACTTATCCTCGATTTTGCTTGCTTAGCCAGTGTGGTGTGTGAGAGCCAGTGTTATGTAGTAGTCTCCCAGACTGCACCTGAGAGAACCAGGTTTCAATTCCCATTCTGCTATGGAAGCTCCTTGGGTGACCTTGGACCAGTCCCATTTTCTCAGCCTTACCTACCTGATGGGGTTATTGTGAGGATAAAATGGAAGAGAGGAGAATGATGGAAGCTGCTTTGGGTCCCCATTGGGGGGAAAGTTGGGGCATAAATGAAGTAAATAAAAATAAATAATAGTTATTTAGAGGTCTACTGCCTCTGGATGTGGAGATTCTTTTTAGTTATCGTGGCTTGTAAATTGGCCTTGTGGTTAGACTTCTTCTCTGTTTAATCTCTGTCTAAAGTTGCTTATGTGGGTGGCCACTGCTCCATCCATTGGCAGTGAATTCTGTGAACTGAGTACTTGTTGAGTGAAGAAGTACTGCCTTTTGTCCAGCCTGAATCTATTGCAGATACACTTCATTTTGTGCCTGAAACTGCTGCTCATCTGTCACTTGATGAGTTACCAACCATGGGATTTGGAAGGTATTTGGTAAAAGAAGCAAGAGGAACCTACCAAGATAGCATGGCTAATGCCGAGTTCTATAGCATATTTTCCAAAATGTTTAATCCAGTCTAGACAGTGATAGCTTTTTGTGAATGCATTTCTTGCCACCTTATTTACATTCAGGATGGTCCTCCTGAGTAAGTGATCTTTTTTCCTTTTAAACCAGGCATACAATAGCCACACTGGCATTCTTTTGAAAGACCATGAGCCGAATAACCTAACACCAGCATAAATATTTTCTTCTTCTTTTTTTAAGAACCAAGGCCTTCGCCCTCTTTTCACTTTGCTTCCATTAGTAGCAAATCCCCCTTGTCCTTTTTAATTTTTAATTACCATTGTCTGTTCACCTTTGTTTTACCCATGACATCTTCAATTTAAACAGTATCAGAGAGGTTGATGTGAACAGTTTTCTTTTCAGCTTAAGTGACTGCAGCTCGTTTAGTTGTTAATTATGCAGGGAGGTTTGCATGGCTGCGGCTGGTAATTTGAATATGCTCCCAATGTCAGGTCCGTGTCTGGGCGGCTGAGCTTGTAAAAGGATTATGATGTATATATGGTTCATGGTTAAGAGGGCTAATGAAAGAACCTCATTTAATCAAACACAATTAATTAAATGAACTTATGATATTAACCCATCTTTCCGTGCATGTATAATTTATATTAATTGATCGTCTGCATTGAAATTGACCAATCAGGTAGGCTACTGACAGCCCAAGAAAGAGAGGAAGTACCATTAGCATTAGTTTGATGCAAACCATAATTGATGGGTCAGTGTGTTTTAGGGATGTAGCTAAAGCTTTGTTAATTGTCATAAGAAGTTCAAATTGATTGTGTCTGCATTAGTACATAAATTTAAATTGATTAATGTTTTGTTCTAAAATTAATGTCTGTACTGGATGGGGTGATACAATGCTTTATTTATTGGATTCATTAATGCACTCGGAGGGGAAAAATAGCATTGAAGTTAGGTAACTCAGAGTAGATCGTTAAGAATGAGTTCAATGGAGCCATTTGAGGGACAGAATTCCGACAGTGAGTCTGAGATGTGCCCTCCTGCTTAAAATGAAATGAAACAAAACAAAACAGAACACAACTGCTCAATCTCAGGAGAGAAACCACGGGGCTTGAGAGTTCAGTTAAAATTCTTCTGAAGACTGTTGCAAGAGACATAACTTTAAATGTAGCAAGCCAAGAGAAGAAGAATGTATTAGGAAACCTCGGGGATTACTGACAGTATCTCGAGTAGTTAAAGGCCATTGCTATTGAAACTCAATGTCAGCCCCCAGATTTTCTTTTCACATCCACCTATATGCTGCCTTTAATGCCTGTAACTTCCTCAGTATCTTCCTGGCTGAGACGAACGATTTGAGAAGAGTGGATTACAAAAGTAATACACAGACTTACTCTGCCTCTCTGCTATAGCAAGATATTATGGTGTAAACTTTGCTAGCCTGTTTATTTTGGATTCTATGGCACGAGACAAGCCCCCCCTCCCCACTTTAAACATGGTATATGGCACCTGCCCTTTAGTCTAGTTTATTATTCTGGTTATCCTTTTGTATTTCAGAGTTTTCTGACGTGTAATTTTGCAGGGCCAAACATACATGATCTACTGGAAAAGTCCCCTTAATTCCTTTGTGACTTCCCTTTGCTGTTTTACCAAAGGAGAACTTAACATCTGCTTTGTGTAAACTAATTTAAATGGGAAAATGTGTAATGCATCCCATCCCTGTTTGTAAAAAAAGCTATTTTATTGGAGGGATAAGGATGTTTGATGTTTCTCCTTTTATTATGGCATAGTCACATTCTAAGAAATGGGACCTCTCCATTTTTCCTGAGGAAGCTTTCTGAGTCTTACACAGCTGAGATTAGATATCTTCCTGTTGCTGAACTGCGGTATGCAATGTATTATTTACAGTCAGTTCCTGGAGTCTAAAAAGTGTTGAAATATATTCAGATAACACTCCATGTGGTGGCACTAGCGAGTAGGAAACATCATCATAATTGGTTCCTTGAGTACATTCCTTACTCGGAGAACTTTTGAGACTCTGCTAATGGGTGCCCCATACTTGTTTTTCTATTGCTGTTTTTTTAAAGACAACTATTCAAAGCAAAGTTATATTATTGCAAGGCAATAGGGATAAACTGATGAGATCTGTCACATGCGGCAATATCTGCATTACTTTTGACAGTCTGGGTAAATGAAGTTCTTATTACTAGCTTAAATTATATGTTTAGTGCTTCTCTTATTTGCCAGTTTTATGTTGTATACACAATATAAGTAAAGAAGGACATTGCAGATTCCTGTGGTGTTTATGCTTTTTGATGTACTCATTCATATTTACCCTTTGACTATACCATTCACTCTTGAAGGAGATTGTATTATTAGCCCAGTTAAGATTTTGCTTTGCCAAGTTTTACTGTGAATGACAGCACAATGTTTGGACCATGACTCAGTATCAGTGAAGGAAGTACCTTCCACAGGGAAAACATAAAAAGCTTCCCCTTACATGTCACACGAGAAAATTATATGAGAAATAAAACGTGGAATTTATCACTTAAACAGGATGAAAAATGGAAAAAAGGGCTATGTGCCATAGCACAATATGCTAGAAGATCTTACTCCAGGCATATTGGTGAGAACAGAGAAAGAATGAGCACCTTGGGAACCACTGTTTTAAATCCAGACACACGCTGTCATTTTTTCCAAAGTCAGGAAGGTACAGAATAAAAGACTGTATGACTCAAACTAATGCTGTCTGAATTTAGCAATCTTGTGAATAGGTCACAGATATCGTACAACTGGAAATTAACTGATTTGATTCTCAAGCACCCCCCCCCCCATTTCCCACTAAACAATTAAAAGCAGAATGTGCTGTCACTTAAGAGTAATTATTTTGTTAATTGCGTAGCAGCTTAGTCTGCTGCCTAAGCAGTGCATCTGTGCTTGGAACAGCCTCCCTACTTGATACATAAGGCTATCCCCCCCTCCCCGCACCATTTTCCCATCTTGAACAAACCCTGGCCTGAGCCACTCTCACCTCACTTTATTTGCCCCTCCATCGTTAGCAGCTGTTCCTGTGACTCCCCTCCCTTCCCATTTCAGTCTCATCTTTCTAGAGTAGATTGAAAGCCCCATGGTCAAGGACCTTGTTACCTGCATTCTGTAAGACACGGTAGCAATAAATAATGTGTAGTACATGCAGTAACAGCCATCGTGCAATCCTCAGCCCAATTCTCAACCCAGTTACATTACTACTGGAACACCAGGGACCACAAGGCATTGCACATGTGGCACATCTGTTAATTAGCGTTTCCCACATGATCACCATGAGAATTCACAGGTTGTCACTGGTCAGTTCAGGAAGTGCTGCCTGGGTAGACTGGCATTTTCATATAGTGGTATGTAGGCAGCTCAATAATAGATGGAGCTTTTTTCCAGTTGAGAACGTAGATGAAATTATTTTGGTTAGTTCTAAATCACGTCATTTGGATAGCAATAGAGACGATATTTATTTGGAATTTAGGTTATGGAAAAGGGAGTCTCTGTGTCGCTGCTTGAGTCTCTGACTGAAAGTGCTAATGGAAAAGCCACTATCAGGAAACAAAGTAATTTTGGCCTCACATGGAACTTCTTTGTGTAACTAGACTGTTAGTTAAGTGTTGTTACTCTTTAGGGTGCCATCGGACTTCTGTTTTATTTTGCTACAACAGACTAATAAAGCTACTCCTCTGTAAGTTAAGATAGCATGCTATTTAGTTTATTTACTTTAATGCTATATTCCACTTTTCCCCCATATGTCAGTTATGGAACAAAAGCATATTTCACTCCATGATTCCAGTGCCAATGCGGTGTTCTTACTATAGATAGTATTTTAATATTGTAAAGATCTATGGTAAAACAATAACATTATTAACTATCAGTTGTTATACACGATAGAGTTATGAATGTGGAAGGAAGGGGCATATGAAATTAAACAAAATAATTTAATGAGAAATATGTTTGAAATGGCAAACAGATTTATTATCATTGGATACCACTTGCAATGAAAGGTTTGGCTCAGCTCTTTCTGCAGCTTGTGCAGCTCTATACAACACACTGCTGCTTCTTGTTTAGTAATTGTACACAATATAATAGAGAGAAATCAAATGAACTGTTTCATTCAAATGCCTTCCATTTGGTAATCTCTGGAGCCTTTCCCAGCATAGATCTTATGTTAACTTTTTTTTTTACCAATATGGTTTTTATATTCTACAAATTATCCATGTTTGAAACTATGTAGTAACTTCAAAGACTTAATTACATATGATAGAGCCTCAGTGATGGCAGTCAATGTCAGCCTCAAAAGGGGAATGGCCTGGCAGACCTGTTCCCAGTCCAGAGGCAAAAAAAAGCACGGAGAGGGAGACTGTGGCAACGAAATTTATGGGCAGGTCAGTTTTTGGAGGCAAGCTGAGTTTGAAATTGTGATAGCAGTCCAGTTTACTGCAGTTGTGCTCCTCATCCTCCCCTCAACTTGTCTTCTTCTTCAAGAAAGAGAACTGCAGAATTTCTACAGTACAGAAAGTGATGGAGAAAGAGGTGGAACTGAACCAAGGAGGGAGCTTGCAAAGTACTTGGCTCAGAGCATGTTACACAATAAATCCCCACAGCTGATGATAGTTGGTAGAGATGGGCATGAAATGGGAAGAAAATCACTGGATGAAGAAGGGCCGAAGAAGTTGGTGGGAGGTCTCAAACGTCCACAAATCATCTCTTCATCCTCAGACTGAACAAGCTGAAAGGTATCTCACACAACTCAACAAGCCATCAGTCTGGGACCATCCAATCTTGTCACTGCTAATGTAGAGTCAAATTCAGAATTGATGCAAGAGGTTTTGTCCATAAAGTGTTGAGCAAAATGATCTCAGTAGATTTCAAAGTAGTCTACCTCCTCCTGTAGGCCAGAGCCTAATAGGACCCTACTCACTTGGAAGAATTCTGCAGGTCTACACTGTGCAGATACAATAGTGGCAGAGAAATAGTTTCTTCATCACCATCACTGCCCCAGTAGGCTTTAAAATGAGCTCCAGCCCATACTTTGCCAAATTCATCATGAGTCCTTTTTCCACTGTGACTCTAGCCATCTTGTATTCATTGTCCACAGCCCCTCAGTAAATCAAGGGGATGGCTGGGTTTTTAGACCTGAGACAGGTCACCAAGGAGCAATCATTCCTTTCAGGAAGGCTTTCTACCCAGATTATAGGGCTATATCATAAGAAATAGCTCAGAGAGATGCTTTGGTAGGGACACGGATTATATGTACGCTATTGGATACTGTCTGCTGATGCAGATAAGCTCCACATTGATTAACATGCCATGTAAATTAGTTATGCATTGGTTGTTGGGGGTTTTCCGGGCTGTATTGCCGTGGTCTTGGCATTGTAGTTCCTGACGTTTCGCCAGCAGCTGTGGCTGGCATCTTCAGAGGTGTAGCACCAAAAGACAGAGATCTCTCAGTGTCACAGTGTGGAAAAGATGTAGGTCATTTGTATCTACTCAGGAGGGGTGGGGTTGAGCTGAGTCATTCTGTAAGAGTTTCCCAGGGTGTGGAATGCTAATGGCGGGAGGCTTCACTGTGTCCTGAGGCGGTTCTTTTGCATATGGATTGGTGCTTGATGTGCTAAAAAAAACAGCTCTAGAATCAGCACCCCACAAACCCAGTGTATGGTTCCGGTTTGTGGATGATACATTCATCATTTGGAGCCATGGGGAGGAAGAATTGATGGAGTTTTTGAATCATCTCAACAACATCCACCTGAACATACAATTCACAATGGAGAAAGAAAGTGAGGGAAAACTCTCATTCCTGGATACCTTGGTCATCCGCAAAGCAAACTTTCAGTTAGGTCACAAGGTCTACAGGAAACCAACTCACACTGATCGGTACTTACACAAAAACTCCAATCACCACCCCCGACAGAAAAGAGGCATAATGAAAACATTAGTGGATCGTGCAAGACGGATATGTGAGCCGCGCTTTCTCAATGAGGAAATTAATCATCTAAACCACGCACTTCAGGCAAATGGCTACTCCAGAAATGAAATCCGAAGAGCAATCAAACCCAGGATGAATCAAACAACCAAAGAAAAACAGTCTCCCACAGGAAAAGTGTTTTTGCCATATATCAAAGGAATTACTGATCAGATGGGAAAGCTTATGAAAAAGCATAACCTTCAAGCAGTATTCAGACCCACCCGAAAAATACAACAGATGCTACGATCAGCAAAAGACAGCAGAGATCCCCTCACCTCTGCAGGAGTATACCGTATACCCTGCAGCTGTGGACAAGTTTACATCGGGACCACAAAGCGTAGCATCCAGACAAGAATAAAAGAACATGAAAGACACTGCAGACTTGGACAGCCTGAAAAATCAGCAGTGGCTGAACATAGCCTAACTCAAACAGGGCACAGTATCTTATTCCAGGACACCAAAATACTGGACAACACTTCCAACTACTTTGTCAGACTGCACAGGGAAGCCATTGAAATTCACAAGCATAAGCAAAACTTCAACAGGAAAGAAGAAACCTTAAGAATGAACAGAGCATGGGCTCCAGTTCTGAAAAACACCAGGCCAACAAAACACTCCACACCCGACAATAGCCCTGCAGAGAAGATTAGCACATCAAGCACCAATCCATATGCAAAAGAACCGCCTCAGGACACAGTGAAGCCTCCCGCCATTAGCATTCCACACCCTGGGAAACTCTTACAGAATGACTCAGCTCAACCCCACCCCTCCTGAGTAGATACAAATGACCTACATCTTTTCCACACTGTGACACTGAGAGATCTCTGTCTTTTGGTGCTACACCTCTGAAGATGCCAGCCACAGCTGCTGGCGAAACGTCAGGAACTACAATGCCAAGACCACGGCAATACAGCCCGGAAAACCCCCAACAACCATCGTTCTCCGGCCGTGAAAGCCTTCGACAATACATAGTTATGCATTGTTTCAAAAGATTTCATTTCTATGCTCAACCTTATGCTAGTTTTCAAATTTCCTCTTACCATGCCCTATTGTATTTGTTCACTGAATATCCTCCTAACTGTTGTTCATTATGGTTCTTGCTCAGTGAATGTCCTAACTGTTGATTATATCTCACTTTCACTTTTTAATCCACCTTCGATCTCAGTAAGAAAGGTGGACTATGAATGAATGAATGAATGAATGAATGAATGAATGAATGAATGAATGAATGAAATTGGGGCAATTGCCCAAGTCATTTGCTCATTCCAAATGTCAACCATGGCATCAAGAGGAATATTAACCGTATCAACAGGAAAATCCCCAATGTCATCTGAAAACCTATCATGCTATGGAGTCAGATTATCTTAATTAATCTCCCACCTCTGCAAAGTCTTGGTATCCTGGTAGCCTTGTAAGTCTAAATGCCAGTAGGTAGTGATCTGCCAGGAGACTAACCCCCCACCTTCAGACCATGTTCTTCCCATCCAGAGAAGAATGCCAGATCAAGAGCATGACCAACAGTGTGTAGGCCCTTTTATTACCTCAGACAGGCCCATGATTGTCATAGAGGTCATGAAATCCTGAGGTGCTCCCGACATGTTAGCCTTGGCATGGATGTTAAGTCCCCTCAAACAAGATGCCTTGGAGGCTTCAGTACCACCCCTAATACCACTTCCGCTAGCTCAAGCAGAGAGAATGTTGGGCAGTGGTTTAGGCAGTATACCACTAGAATCCTAGTCATGTCTCTTACTCCCAGCAATAGATACACACCCTCAAAAACCAACAAAGTCCTGCACAGGGTATCAAGCCAGGGAAGTAGAATCCCAGTAGATTACAGCAAAACCTCCTCTGCCTGCCACTGAGTACTCCAGGAGGCATAGCTGGAAAAGGTTCATTCATCTCCCTTCCCCCCAGCCAAGTCTCAGCGATACCTGCCAGTGATACCTGCCAGATCTCCTGTATGGGATCTCTATAACTATGCTAAATTTCAGAACTGCATCCATTTTTCATAATTAGGCCTGAGAATACACTGTTATTAGAACTGTTATTAGAACCAGCAACCAATGTCTGTGTTTACCAATATTTTCAACTAACATACCTCAAGCAAGAAAGAGAGAAATTAGCTTTATGTCTAAAAATCAGTGACTCTATAGCTTTCTGCCAATTCTACCCCAAAGGAAAACTTGCAACGTTGTTTTCTTGTTTACAATGATCGTGGCCTAATCCCAAATAATATTTGGTCCTCTTGTCATGTTATTTTAGCAGGGCATGTTGAGTAAAGCGAACAGGTGCCCACTCGTATTGATCAGTGATCATGGCAAAGAACTATTATTAGATTTTGAGAGGGGAAAAGGCAAAGCATTAGAAATGAAAAGGAGAAAGTGGGACAGGTTATTGATGATGGTAATAACGGAGTTCAGTGGTCTCCAAACACCAGAGCTGTAAAGTTGACCAGATGAGGAGATCAGTATAGATATGTTGAGAGGAAAAGACAATATGAAGAAGTATGGAGCATATTGTCTTACCTGGCAGAGTTATTAAAGTTCATTGCAGGAAGATGAACTGTTTCAATATGTTAAACACTTGAGGCTGTTAGGGGAGAGGTGCTGTCACAGGAAGAGGCATTGTTTAGGGAGCTTTTCATTTTCTTTTTTTTTTCTCCCTCTAAAAATTCCGGTTTGTTTCAGACTCTGCAAAGCTATAGCTGAGCTGTTAGGCTTTAGGATTTATTTCATCACCTGTGTTATTTTTAAACAGAGAGTGTCCAACAAGAATAACTAGTGTTCTACTTTCAACCATAGTGAAAGTGAGGCTAAAATTCTGGTTTTTATTTATTCATGTGCCAATTAATGTTGTTATTCATCAATTAATATCCCACCTATCTTCCAAGGAGGCTGTAGCTAGTGTGCAGAGTTTACTTATTTATTCTTACAACAATCTTGTGAGTTAGGTTAAGCAGAGTGGTAGTTACTGGTTCAGGATCATCCAGGGAGCTTCATGCAGGGCCGGATCAATGGGGGGGGGGCAGGGGGGTAGTCTGCCCCTGGCACCACCAAAGAGGGGGTGCCGGGCACAGCTGCCACTCCGGGATAGTGTGGGCGGCAAGACAGGGGGCGTGCTTGCCATGTGCCCCATCCTGCGTAGCTGGTGGCGGCAGCGCGGGTGGCTGGGAGGCCGCCTGTGCCATTCGGCTGCCCTGCAGGACAAGGGGCAGCTGGCTTGCTGCATGCTCCTTGTCCTACGGGGGAGGCAAAAGGCAGCGTGGGTGGCTGGGAGGCCGCTTGCACCATTCACTTGCCCCACAGGACAAGGGGCACACAGCAAGCTGGCTGTCCCTTGTCCTGCAGGGCAGGCAAATGGCGCGGGCGGCCTCCCAGCCACTCATGCTGCCACCGCCAGCTCCCCGGTGCACTGGGACAGCCGGCTTACCATGGGGCGGCATGCGCCGCCTGCGTGATGACATCACGGAGCCACGCCATCACGCAGCGCCAGGAGTGCACATGTGCTGTGCTCATGCGCGAGTGGCCGGACTTTGGTTGCCCTGGGCGCTGGCAACCGTAGATCCTGCCCTGGCTTCATGACTGAGATTATTTGCAGATCTCCCTGGTTCAAGTCCACACTGGTTCTATATAGGGCTTCAAAAATCATTTGCTTTACCTAAGATTAAAAGGATTCTAGGATCTGACTTGAGCCTCATCCTGCAGTTTCCAAACAAACCCTAACACCAGATTTTCATAGGTCTCAGAAGAAGAGGGATGTGAGAAGGTTCCATCTCACTTGCAGTTCATAGGATCCAGTTCTCAGATTCTTTTTATTGTTGATAAACAACCCCAAAGCTGAAGTTCAGTTCATCCTAATTTGTACAAAGGGACTGGCATGATATCTCAGTATATTTGGCAAACTGGGATTTGATTCAGATAAATAAGAGCGTGGTTTGTTTGTGTTGAGTTATACTGGCATGAGAGTTGCATTAGTAAGGGACTTTCTGAGAACATCTGTAGATTATTTCAGATGTCCATTTGCCAACAGATTCAGAATATGCTACTTTTTCTCCAACCAGTGGTTCCAGTATAATTAATTTACTGATGATAAAAAGCAAAAGTGTGATTTTGCATTCTGTTAGCGACTGAAGTGCTGTAAATTAAGAGACACTGAATTCTCAACAGTAAATTTTGCTTCAGGGTTAAACTTACTGTTCTACTGAAAGGTCACAACAAGATTCAACATTTTTAATCCTTCCACAGTGTAATGACATTTGGGGGGGAATTTCCAACCATGTACCAGTGCTGTCTATAGAAATCCAAATATGATTTGAGTGCTGCGTCTTCTGCATTTGAATGCTGTGTGTACATTTTAACATTGATGCAATCATTTGCCTTATCTACAACCTGGAACAAATATACTGAAAAGGTCAAAAGATTTTTTTAAGGCAGTATGTGTAATAGTTAGAGTGTTAAACTAACATCTGGATGACACAGGTTCAAATCTCTAGTTGGCTATGAAAGTGAGTGGGAGCCTTAAGACAGTCGTGCACTTCATGCATGCATGCATGTATGTATGTATGTATGTATAGTCCACCTTTCTCACTGAAACTCAAGGTGGATTACATAGTTTAAGTCAATACAATCAACAGCAGGGACATTCAATAAACAATGCAATAAGGTATACAAATACCAATTTGTAGAGATCTGAACAAAAACAGAAATATGATACAGAGCTGAAACAATGCATAGGCAATTAAACCTGACATATTAAATAATACAGATTACCCAGGAGGAGCATACTCCCTGCAACACACAGTACACGGTATCAATGGCTGACCATATCCCTTAGCCAATGCAGCTTTTTGAACCAATTCCTTTCAGTGCAGTCCTCCTACCTGTGTAAAAAAGCCCTCCTGAATAAGTGAGTTTTGCAGTTTGAGGAAAGCGAGGAGACTGGGAGCCCTCCTAACCTTATCAGGCAGACATTCTATAAGTTGCGGATCACAAAGAATGTGCATGTATGGGCAGTTATTGGTTGTGCCCATTTGCAGAGTGGCACCAGCAGGAGTCCTTTTTCAGATGAGAGAAGGTTCCATGGCGAAGCATACAGAGAGAGAGAGGTGGTCCGACAGCTATGAGGGACCAAGACAACAACAACATTCGATTTATATACCGCTCTTCTGGATGACTTAACACCCACTCAGAGCAGTTTACAAAGTATGTCATTATTATCCCCACAACAAAACACTCTGTGGGGTGGGTGGGGCTAAGAGAGCTAGAAGCTGTAACTGACCCAAGGTCACCCAGCTGGCTTCAAGTGGAGGAGTGAGGAATCAAACCCGGTTCTCCAGATTAGAGTCCCACACTCTTAACTTAAGCACTACACCAAACTGGCTCTTAACCACTACACTAAAGGCTATGTATGGGATAGCTAAAACCTTGAATTGAGCCTGCTAACTGATGGGTAGTTAATGGAGTGACTGTGGACTAAGGGTTAATATGCCTGCTCTGCCTAGCTCCTAATAATAACCAAGCTTCAGCATTATTCACCAAAGTCTGACTTGACTTTGAGGGAAGACCTATGTAGAGTCCTTGCAGGGAGAGCAGATTAAAATTTTTATTAAAAATAAAAATACAGTAGTTTAGTGTTGATGCTACGGTGGTCAGATCAGCCATGTCAAAGAAGGGGGCCATCTTCAGGGCTAGACTGAATTGGTTGAAGGCATTTTATGCAGCTACATTTATTTGTCCAGTATAACCCCATCTGCAAGAGTCAAGTGAACCCCATCGAAAGTGGGGAGCACAATGTTCTTCAAGATCTCTGGCTTACCAACCAGTCTTGTCTGGGTTCAGTTTCAATTTGTTCACTTTCAGCCATTTGACCACAGCCTAGCCTACATTACAAGGTTCGTGTAAAATTGGAACAATATTTGCTGCCCAGACATCTTTGGAGGAAGAATGCACTAGATAAATTTATATTCATATGCAGGCAGAAATCTTTTTTAAAAAATTCCAAATGCTATGTAAGTTCTCATTCCTCTTTAAAACAACTGTTTGTTTTATTAGATTTGTATTCCTTCAGTTCTGCAGTCATATTCTTTCATTTAAAATAATGATATGCCACCTTTCAAAGCCAATAAAGTGAGACCAAATTGACAGCACAAATAATAAAAACAAATCATACCAATAAAAATAAAAATCATGCCAATTAAAAACAGTCAAAAAAAATTCAGGGCACATGCAACAAAGCAGCCTAACATGATTTTGATAAAACAGGCCTCAGGCTAGGAGCCTGAATCAGTCTTTGGGTGTTCCAGAGAAAGGATTCTGGCTGAATCAGGCAAACTGTGTGGAAGCCTGACAATCTAATTCTGTCTAGGTCAAGCAAACTGTGAAGCATTACAGCATGCCCGCCGCCAGGCACAATGACTTCACTTCCGGAAATGACATTATTATGTCCACCAGTGGCACATGAACACAATTTGTGCTTCTGCGATGAAGAGACACCCAGTAAGTGCCAGGTCCCCCCTACTCCTGTTGAGTGGGTAAGGGGACCTGGCAACCCTACATTTAGCAGGGAAGGATAGTGTGGATAACAGTGCCAGACATTGTGTCACATATCATTCATACAGCTGAAGCCCACTTCTTCCATAACATGTTAGTTTTCAGTAATGCATTATGCTTGTCTGGGGTCTGGGTCCCAGCCCCCAGACTTGCCAGGAGGGAGCAGTGGGAGGCAACCGGGAGGCAGTGGCCCTGCCACCCCAGCCAGCAACCGGGCCCAGAACCTGCCTCCTCCAGGGGGAAGGGGTGAAAGACCAAAGCCTCAGAGGGCTGGAGGGGGCAGGGGGAGACCAGCCAGTCCCACCCTCCAGGGGGAAGAGAGGGGGCTAAGCAGGACAGAAGAAAAGGGCCAAGGCAGCGGGAATAGGGGCTCAGCAGCAGCCCAAACAGAGCTCTTACCTGGCAGGGAGGAGAAGCAGCCACTACAGCCCAGAGCCATGCCCCGGCTAGAGGACAGCAGCCTGGCTCAGGAGTTGCTAGGAGCCAAGCCCCCCCCCCGGTGGAGCTGCCACAGGCATTCTGGGGGAAGAGATGGGCAGCCCCACCCAGCATCAATGAGCAGGCAGCCCAGAGGCTGGCCAGGGCAATTCCTCATGAGCAAGGCCAGGCAAGCTCAGCAACGCAGAAGCCAGCTGGGGCAGCTCCTCGTGAGCAAGGCCAGGCAAGCTCAGCAGCTCAAAGGCCTACTGGGGCAGCTCCTCATGAGCAAGGCCAAGGAGACCTCAGCTGGAGATGGCTCGCATTCAACCCCACCCTGCCAGCAAGGCAAGGAAGCCAAGAAGGGATTAGTGGTAGGAGGGAAACACCTGAGGGAAGACACAGCTGGGCCAAGTCAGGCGAGGGAACAAGCCTAGAAGGAGGGCGGGGCGGGGAAAGGAAACCCTATATAAAGTGGCTGGGAAGAGCTCTGAGGTGGTGGGTGTGAGTAAGGAGTGATGGTGTGGAGGGGATGCAGAGCAGTGCGAGAGCAATGGCAAGGAGGAGAGTGGGCGGCGGCGGCGGCGGCGGCGGCGGCGGCGGCGGCGGCGGCGGCGGCGGCGGCGGCGGCGGCGGCGGCGGCGGCGGCGGCGGCGGCGGCAGGGGTGGGGGGTAATTGGGTAATTGTTGTAACTTGGGTAATTGTCCAGCAGTAGCAATATGTCACAGTATCACTTCACTGCAGGCCAGAAACTTGTTGCACAGATAGGTGGGGGGCAAAATAAAGATCTACTGCAGTAAGTTCTAAATGTCCTACAATATTTAAAGTGCATTGTACAGCTAACAAATAACAAGACTAATAAGCTATATTAGTATCAAAAATATTCTCTTTATTCAAAATGCTGGGTGCTTTCTAATCCTCAAACAAGAAAAAAACATAGCAGATGTAGTAATTATCAAAAGTCATGTCAGTAACAGATTAATTTGAGCAGCCGCACTTAACAGTCCTCCATTTCCAGACAGTCCCTTCAATAATGAAGATGGAGAACAAGCTCTCTTCCTTATATTCCTTCAGGGATACCCGGAAACGTGAGCAAGCAAGGAATCCAACTTCCAAACTGGAGATCCCACAGTGAACATGGCGGATGTGTGGGAAAAAGTCCCAGCTATCAAATGATGGGGAGAGGGGGATTCCATCCACTGTGGCACCACATTATTTCCATCTCTTCAGTGTTCACTTCTGGCTGGGCTGAGAAAAGTGCTTTAGCAGCACTATAGGGGGCAGAGATCTAGAAAGTATTGCTTTAGACGAGCATTCAGAGTTCTTAATCCACAGTCCATATAAGGTTTTGCTGTGTCCGTATATATTTCATGCTGATTGCAGCACCATTAAATGAAAGCATAAACTTAACTTCTGCTTTGTTAAATTATAATTATAAAGCATTTTTTTCCATTTTAGTATAATAAGGAAAGAAGTACTAAGTACACCAGGCTGAATCATCTTCTTCATAAGATTCTCTTTAAAATAAAAATCCTGCATCAAGCAGTGTAACTGCAGATTTCCAAGACGAATTGTGTCATGTCAACAGTCATAGCATAAGTGGATAGCTTATTCTGGGTTCCTTCACCTTGATTCTCCTGTGGCCAAGCCTGGTCCATTCCGCCACTTACTAGTCACAGAATTGCCTTGTACAGAATTTCCCTCTTGCATAAATTGCTATGGTCTTCATGGGCCTCTGTGGGATTTTGCTGTTGCTCAGCTGGCATTGTTTGCATCAAGCATCTTGCTCTTGAATTCTTTCTTTCATTCTCAGTATTTTCAATCATTTCTTTGCTTATACTGTCAAAGCAATTCACCTTTAACAGATCTGGAAAAATGGCAGGTAATGGGCAATAGTTCAGAACTACAGAAGGGGAAGATTTGACCTGAATAAAGACTCCTTGTTGTGTTATGAAGTGCTGTAGTTAAAGTGATGTTAGATTTGTAAATTTTTTTTCAGCCTGAGCTCTAACCAACCTGTGAACAGGCACTGTGGTAATCAAACAATTGGACAAGATTCTAGGTGGCCAAGAATTTATATAAAATTCATATTCTGGAAGCAATCACTCTGACCAAGAATTACTTATCGATCTACACAGTTGCTGAATCAAGATAAATTAATTTTTAAAATATGAAACAAAAATGATATGCTTTTCATTTTATGTTACTACTTGGAGAGGAAAGAACACATGGGATTTTTTTTTCTTTAACATCACAGTTTGTTGGGTCCCATAGCTTTACTCCGATGACCTTTGGAGTTCTATCAGAGCCTCTGTGGTATGAAGGCTAAACAGGATTACAAAAGTGGTTTTACATTACTTTCCACATAGGCCATTTGTGCACAGGTGATTCCCCCCCCCTTCTTTCTCGCAGCTTTGTGGTGCATTCAAACAGCTCCCAAGCCTTCCCCAGCTATTCCTCAATCTTTTTTTCAAACCTGCTTTGCTGTAAAGGTTTTTGGGGAAAGTTCACAGCAAACCCTGGGTGCCTGCTATGTGGGTGGAAAAAGTTGAATTTTCTCACTCCTGCCCACACAGCAGCCATTTTCTCCTCCCTTTGCCACAATGAGCGGGTTTTTTTTTTAAATCTGCTATTGAATACTATTATACTCATATAATATTATAACAATATGTATAATAAGTTATCTGAATTCCCAGATTTCATTTTTTAAAAGTCTCTAGTCCCTTTCACTGAGATAATATAAGAGGGAAGACCTACATCTCCAATAAAAGAGGATCATGAATTACTTTTAAAAAAAACAAAAGATGGGAATTTGGAGAACTTACACATACTGTTATAACATTACATTGATTGTGGAAACTGCATCAATTCATAGCCAACTTATGACAACCTCTACTTGTGTTTTCAAGGCAAGAGATTAACAGAGGTCTCCCCTCTAATTACTAACCAAGGCTGACCCTGCTTTGCAGGGGTATGGGGGTGGCATGTGGCTACTGCCAGAGGAGCAGAGCAGGGAATCTATGGGAAAACCTGCCATATGGAAGTAGGCTTGCCAGATGGTTTCTGCAAAAATATTGGACACAAGGGAAGGAGGGGGCAGTACTCATTTGATGAATGATATTTGTGCGCGCGCAAAGAGTGCATGTGCTCCTGGCCTCGGCGCAATGACATCACTATGGAAGTGATGCCCTCATGCCGTCCTTAGCTATCAATGCCACTAGGTGAGGTTCTTGCTGGACTGGAAGCACAGGGGGAGAGGGGAGAGAAGGCAGCAGGAGACCCTCCTATGCACAACGTCTGAAGCCATGTCTAGAGAAGCTGCTGAGAGATTTCAACAGAACCTTTGGCATCCAGAGGCATGTTTAGCCAGCTTCCTGGATGACCAGGCCAGTCCCACGCTTCCTCACAAAGCAGTTGTGAGGAGGAAATGGAGGCATGAGGATGGTGAGAGGTGCTTTGGGCCCTGCTAGGGAGAAACAGAGGAAAGCAGCAGCTGGGCTGCCTCTGACCCACAGGCATTTAAAAAGGGCTTCTTTTGTAGGGTGGAGAATCTTGACATGTAAGAATCTAATTGGGATGGTGGGATGTAAGGTGATGATTCTTCAAGTCAACTCTATATAAATGCTTTAATTAAAAAAAAACCCTAGAGATCACCTAAGGATGGTAAAAGAAACCACTTTATTATATTAAAGTTCATAAGGGGAACAAGGAGCATGTTTCATTCCCCAAACTACAACTCCCAGAAGGCAACACCAGTAGGGTGTTCAAAGCGAAGCACCCAAACCAAAACTATACACAGAAACAATTGAATCATTTCCTTGATTATCTTGAATGTAACACAAATTCAATATGCTTGCAATAAGGAACCGCCCTTCCAGAAAAACAAAATCTGTTGTTTTTTCTTCATATTCTGATGCTTATCAGCCATGTAACATGAGCACAATTTTTCTCTGTATTACTTCCTGGAAATGGCATTTCTCCCTTCCAGTCAAATCCTTGCAAGGAAAGAATCAAGAGCATTCCCAGCCAATTCACACTGCAGACACCTGCCATTCTCCTCCCCACCTTCTTGTGGGCTATAATTCCCCCCCTTCTACAGTAGAAAATCCTTAGCTTGTTCAGATGCCTGTAGAATTCAAGCGCCTCTTCTGCACAGGCCTCTCTTGCAGCCCTGAGCCCCTTGTTTGTACAGATTGTAATTGTGCTTGCTGAACTGAGCTATGCTTTGCACTGGCTGAGATATACTTTGCAGAAGATTGATTCATTGCACAGAACTAGTTGCTTAGCAACTCCTCTGGAGCTTGTAAAATGTACTTTCTTATACCTGATTAGGTCTACAATTGCTCAGGTCTTTGCAAACTGTCTGCTTTTCTTCTATGTTCCTGCCTCTCCTCTGCCTCCTCAGTTCATTGCAAGGGAGAATCCAGGTCAGTTTTCCCATATTTTTAGTCAATTTCACCCACATCCAAGAAAATGCAGACTATCTAGGTGAAAACCAGATACCTAGCAACCCTATGTGGAATCTACAATATTACTGTGCTGTTGCTGCATTGGCAGCTGCAGGAACATTGAGGAAACTGTACATGCCTTTGCCCATGTGGAAAACACCATAAATTTCATGCTACAGATTGTTCTTTTTGAGGCCAACTAAGATTCTGCCTTTGTTTCTCCCTCACTTTACTCAAGCACCCCACAAGCATCCCCATAATGCATCCAGGATCGTGGTGTTTCTAGATATTACTGCATGAGCAGATGTGTCCAGGAACTCCTGAATTTGCTCTAGATTTCTCTGATCATCTCCTTCCTCCCAGATCTCTGAAGGGGAACACAAGCAGAGTTCAGTATAGACCAAACAGATCCCAGTAGGCAACCAGTGGGGGGGGGGCAGTACTTACTGGAATTCAATCTTCATGCGCTCACTGGGGTGGTTTGCCCCTCTGCTCACTGATTGCTGGTGATTCGTAGGAGGCGGCAAGCCAGGGTGCAATGACATCAATCCTAGAAATGACATCATCAAGCTGCCTAAGGGAGTGCTTTCACACTTTGTGCAGGGCCAATTTTGGATCGGCCCAGCACAAAAGTGCAGGAGCACT
The DNA here is from genome assembly GCF_028583425.1 of Eublepharis macularius. Taxonomy (NCBI): domain Eukaryota; kingdom Metazoa; phylum Chordata; class Lepidosauria; order Squamata; family Eublepharidae; genus Eublepharis; species Eublepharis macularius. The sequence goes on along the minus strand of NC_072796.1, from coordinate 51,722,853 downwards.
CCTGCAGCCAGCGCAATGACATCACTTCCGGAAGTGATGTCATCTCACCTCAGCTGGGAGGGCATGCATCACCTGTTTACTCAGATTGCCTGCTAGTGGCAGGTGATCACCAGGTAGCTTGTCATCTCCTGCCAATCGCCAGCAATCTTTGAGCAGAGGGGCAAACCTCCAAAACTTTGTCCACTACCAGTGCACCTCTGGCAAGCCTAGCACAGAGGCCTATGAGTCTTAGAGACTGTGCTGGTGATATCATTGGCCTTATTGAACTGGAGATCCTAGTGAACCCAGGTAGTCTTGCTAAAGTGAGAGGTTGCCACATTTTCTGCAATAGGTTTGGTTTTGCTTAGCAAGGTCTGAAAATGCAAAATCAAATTAGCAGGAGGGGGTTTTTTTTGTCCCTGGAATTAACTAAAATCCTAATAAATCCTTCATCCAAAGCTGTATATTTCTTCACCTAGAATGCATTTTGAATCAACAAAACTTTCTCAGCTTGAATCTTTCCCAAATTGAACAACTTTCTATGAGTTCTTGAAAAGAGAGCGTACTAACAAGTGGCAATTGCCGCCAATATCCCATTTGCATGGTAGGGAGCTGCTGCTAGCTGGATCATTTGTACAGTGTGACTTGTACAGAATCAGCGAAGACCACAGGTTTTCATCTGCTTTCCTCCGCCATATGCACCTGCTTGGAGAGCAGGACTTTCTAGAAACACTGGTGTTCCTCTGGTGCTGTTTTTAGCCTTCTGAAAGAAGCGTCATGCCACAGCTGTTACTATAACACCGGAGTCTATCTTTGTGTTATTCTGTTTTGCTTTTCCACAGCTTTTATTGTAAGGTTGCTGCTCTATTAATCTTTCTATATGAGCAGTTTCTCTGTTTAATTAAATTGGGCCCAATGAGGCATCACACAGCCATATGATAAGCTCATTCATCTTTATTTGATTCTTTGTTGACACCTGAGTTTGCCCTATGACATAGGTTAAGTCATTGAGTGGCCATTACCTCCTTGTTTGCTCTCTTGTGTTTCTCCTAACCACCTTCTTGAAGTCAAATCCAGATGATTTGTGCCAATTTCATGGGGGCACAAACTGGAACATCCGATAACTTTCTACATGGCTGACTTTATACAATCTCGCTTGTACATCTTGAGCTGCTGCGTCTGTCAAAACACAATTCCTCCCCCCTTCCTTCTTATGGGCTTTGATAGAGCTATGAGTACTAGAGGTCTCAATTATAAAATGTCATGACATTGCCGTACAATTTTTTACAGTAATTTCACAGTGTCACTTTGTGATTATTTCAGGATAGCTTTGAACCATGACTGAAATGAATTGTGGCCCTTAGTGTACTGGGTGATACAAATTGTGAGCTGGTGTGACAGAAATGCAGGCATTGTTAGGAATACTCTTTCCATGGTACAAGAGATGCACACGGTAGTTTAGAATGCTGGATTACTGAAGGAGAAAGCAGAGATGAGTAAAAACTGCACATTTAATAACCAAACAAGTGAAAACTATATAGGGGAATACACCTTCTAATTATTTTCTAACTGCCAAGTTAAAGACAAAATCATATTACACTTGAAATGTGTATATAGTATGGTCACAGTTCAGCTATGCTCAAGCATCCTGACTGTAATGAATGGTTTATTCTCCCAGGGAGAGTCATAGAACATTTGCACTGAATGTTCTTCACGTCTTATTTTGGCTACAGCTTTTTGTGCCTTACATTTATTTGTACTTTTTTAGTCGATCAAAGTGTGCCTCCATGGGTGACCTACCAGTGTATAGGAGCATAAATAGACATTGGTTAAAAAGAACAAAAAAAAGAACAAAAAGAACATTAATGCAATCGAGAGTGCTTTTTATGGAGTGTTTTATCATTGTGCAAATATACATCAGTATCATAGTTCTTGAATGAATCAAAGGAACTAAAAGCTGCAGCCTGTCGTGCGTGCTTGTATTGCAGAATTAATGTTTCAAGTTCCTGGTTAAACCAGAATGCAGAGACAACGTAACTCAGGGCCCAGCTAGAAGTGATGAATTACACTTGAATGGCAAGTGAACAGACTCGCATGCATTTCTTCCTGTTATGTGATCGAGTGGAGTGCAAGTGAAGTGCAAGTGAACAGGGAGGAATACATGTGAGTTTGTTCACTTGCTATTCAAGTGTAATTCGTCACTTCTAGCTTGACCTTCAGAGAAAAATAAAGGAATGGCATAAGAGAAGGGCTGAACCCCTGTCCATCATCTTCAAGGCCTCCTGGAGGACTGGGGATGTGCCACAAGATTGGAGAAGAGCAAATGTTATCCCAATCTTTAAGAAAGGGAAGAAGGATGACCCGGGAAACTACAGGCCGGTCAGTCTGACTTCTATTGCTGGGAAGATATTAGAACAGATTTTAAAGGGATCAATCTGTAAGCATCTGAAGGACCACTCAGTGATTTGGGGAAGTCAGCATGGTTTTGTCTCTAACAGATCTTGCCAGACCAACCGGGTTTCCTTCTTTGATAGAGTGACCAGCTTACTGGATCAGGGGAACTCTGTTGACGTGATGTATCTGGATTTCAGTAAAGCTTTTGATAAGGTCCCCCATGACATTCTGATGGGCACACTGGAAGACTGTGGACTGGACTATAGGACAGTTCAGTGGATAGGGAACTGGTTAGAGGACCGCACTCAAAGAGTGGTAGTCAACGGCATTTCATCAGATTGGAGGGAGGTGTCCAGTGGGGTGCCGCAGGGCTCGGTTTTGGGCCCGGTACTTTTCAATATTTTTATCAATGATCTGGATGAAGGAGTGGAAGGGCTGCTCATTAAATTTGCTGATGATACCAAATTGGGAGGAGTAGCAAACACCCAAGAAGATAGAATTAAAATTCAACAAGACCTGAATACTCTGGAGAAGTGGGCAGCTCTGAATAGGATGCAATTCAACAAAGGCAAGTGCACAGTATTACATCTGGGCCACAAAAATGGGAAGCACAAATACTGGATGGGGGATAGACTTCTGGGCAGTAGTATATGTGAAAGGGATCTTGGGGTAAGAGTGGACTGTAAACTAAATATGAGCAGTCAGTGTGATGCGGTGGCAAAAAAGGCTAATTCAATCTTGGGTTGTATCAAAGGGGCCATAGCGTCGAAATTGCAGGAGGTCATAGCCCCTCTCTATGCTGCCTTGGTCAGGCCACGCCTGGAGTATTTTGTGCAGTTCTGGAGGCCTCACTTCAAAAAGGATGTGGCCAAAATCGAGAGGGTGCGGAGGAGAGCGACGAGGATGATCAGGGGTCTGGAGACTAAGCCCTACGATGAAAGGCTAAGGACCTTGGGAATGTTTAGTTTGGAGAAGAGGAGGTTGAGGGGGGACATGATTGCTCTCTTTAAATATTTGAAAGGCTGTCATTTGGAGGAGGGCAAGGAGCTGTTCCAGTTGGCAGCAGCAGGTAGGACATGAAGCAATGGGCTTAAATTATATGCACAAAGGTACCGGCTGGATATTAGGAAAAACTTTTTCACAGTCAGAGTAGTTCAAAAGTGGAATCAGCTGCCTAGGGAAGTGGTGAGCTCCCCTTCACTGACAGTTTTCAAGAAAAGGCTGGATGAATATTTGTCAGAGATGCTTTAGGCTGATCCTGCACTGGGCAGGGGGTTGGACTAGATGGTCTGTATGGCCCCTTCCAACTCTATGATTCTATGATTCTATGCATCAGCACATGGCAAGATAGGGCAGCTGCCAGGTGTCCGGGGTCTGAGTCCCAGCCCCCAGACTTGCCAGGAGGGAACAGTGGGAGGCAACCGGGAGGCAGCGGCCCTGCCACCCCAGCCAGCAAGCAGGTCCAGAACCTGCCCACTCCAGGGGGAAGGGGCGAAAGGCCAAAGCCTCAGAGGGCTGGAGGGAGCAGGGAGAGACCAGCTAGTCCCACCCTCCAGGGGGAAGAGAGGGGGATATGCAGGTCAGAGGAAAAGGGCCAAGGCAGGGGGAATAGGGACCTAGCAGCAGCCCAAACAGAGCCCTTACCAGCCAAGGAGGAGAAGCAGCCACTACAACCCAGAGCCACACCCCGGCCAGAGGACAGTAGCATGGCTCAGGAGTTGCTAGGAGCCAAGCCCCTCCAGGTGGAGCTGCCACAGGCATTCTGGGGGAGGAGATGGGTAGCCCCACCCAGCATCAATGAGCAGGCAGCCCAGAAGCTGGCCAGGGCAGCTCCTTGCGAGCAAGGCCAGGCAGGCTCAGCAGCTCAAAGGCCTACTGGGGCAGCTCCTTGTGAGCAAAGCCAAGGAGACCTCAGCTGGGGATGGCTCGCATTCAACCCCACCCTGCCAGCAAGGCACGGAAACCTAGGAGGGGTTAGTGATAGGAGGGAAACACCTGAGGGAAGGCACAGCTGGGCCAAGTCAGGAGAGCGAAGAAGCCTGGAAGGAGGGCAGGGCGGAGAAAGGAAACACTATAAAGGGTGGCTAGGAAGAGCTCTGAGGTGGTGGGTGTGAGTAAGGAGTGATGGCGTGGAGTGAGAGCAGAGCAGTGCGAGAGTGGAGGCTTGGTGGAGAGTTCTGGGAGGAGGAGATGATGGAGGACGCAGGGGGTGAGCAGGCCAGGTTGAGCAGGCAAGTGAGTGGACTGAGAGGGAGTCTGGGTGATGTATACCGCCCCTCCTTCCACAGAGCAGGGTCCTGCAGCATCCCTGGTGCCCCTCTGACGTCAGGGCCAGCCCAGCCGGCGCTCAGCCAAGCAGCAGCAGCGACAAGCCCTGACACTAGGGCCCCTAGCTTTTGGTGGGACCCACTGCTGCTGACTCCCTGCTCACATAGCTCTTCCTAATGTCCGCATTCACACCCTTCCGCTGCCTCTCCTGTAAGTGCTTTGTCATTTCTACTTGCAGCTGCATATGCTGCCTAGCGCTGCTGGAGAAGGGCATGTAGGTGGTGCACAAAGCATCTGCATTCCTGGTGGTCATAGCTACAGATGGGTACAATCTGGATTACGATAAAAAAAACCCCACGATAATGGCAATCTCCCAATCGTGACCTGGTGGATTGTTGTCTTCCACGGCAAACAATCCAGCAGTTGGGACTCCAGGGCAATCATGATAGGACTGGGAAGCGATTCGGTTTCGTTTTCTCAGCCATGCCGGACGCTCCTCTCGACTGGTCCGGGAGGAAACGACCGGGCACCCTGACCGGGCGGCTGATCCGCAAGGATTAGCCCCCAGGACTCCCAGGGAGGGAGCCAGGGTCCGGGACGCTGCGGGAAGAACTCCCCGAAATCAATGTGGGGGGGGGATTGCCCGTTTGTCCCTATGGAGGCCGGCAGACGTGCGCGGCGCCTCGAGTGCCGCCGGGCAACGAGAAACGGCAAATGAAAGAAACAGGCGGAAGCCCGTAAACAAGCGAATCCCTTCTGTTCTACAAGCGTTTGTGAAGGAGAGGTTGATCTGAAGAAGACTCGTTCTACCCCTTCGCTGAGTTCCAGAATTTTGTTGGCGCCCCCCCCCCAAACGGCAGCAAAGAAGCAAAGTCCTGCTCTCGGTAAGTCAATCTCGGCTACCTTGAAGGGAGAGTCGCTCGAAGAGTTGGTGCGCAGGGCGGTGGTGGAAGCCATAAAACCCTTTGTTGACAAGCTGAACGAAACTGATCAAAGGGTGGGCTTAATTGAAAGCGAGGTGAAAACCATTAAGGAAGCAGCGGGAGGGGCAGAGAAGTCTGCTCTGGAAAGTGTGTCACTTGTGAAGGCTACAAAAAAGGAGCTGAAGTTGGTTGAGAACCAGCTGATCGGGCTACAGATGGAACGAACGCAGACAATTTTGCGTCTCCAAAACGTGAAAGAGGAGGAAAAAGAGGATCTGTGGGAGGTGGTCTCGGAACTATTGGCGATACCCGCGAGGACGACTAAAGAAGAGGTTAAAAGCGCCATTTTGGAGGTCCGTCGGGCTTCTTCAAAATATGCAACAAAGCGACAGTTGCCTCGTGAGATCATTATTGACTTTTCATTTAAAAAGATTCGGGACACCATCCTATATAACTCATACAATGCGGATTTGGACTTTATGGGTTTGAAAGTCAAGATTTTGAAGGACGTTCCATTTCTAGTCCGGAAAAGGCGTTTTAAGTATAAAAAGTTTGCAGCTCTTCTGAGGGACCATGGAATAAAGTATAAATGGTTATTCCCGGAAGGAATATGGTTTAGATATAAAGATCAGGCCTATAAGATACTATCAGAAGATCAACTAAAGGATTTTGAGAATAAAAACCCAGAACTCTGCTGCACCGAGAACGAGGAAAAGGAGAAGCCGGAGGGGGGGGGAGGAGGAGGAGAGCACCGCAACAGCGATTGCACAGAGAGAATTGCGTCCGGGACCTAGAAGGGGGAGGAAAGTTTAATCAGAATTTGAAATGTTTATTCTCTGTATGATTAACCACTCCATCATTATCCTATGGAGCTATTTTTGTATTATGACAGTATGAAGGGAAAACATTGAAGTGTAGTGTTTAGTGTTTGTAGTTCATTCCCTCCCCTTTTTCTTTTTCCACCCCCCTTTGTCCCTTCCCTCTCCCCTTTCCTTGTGATAGTCTTGTGTAGTGCTGTGTAGTGTTTTGTAGTTATGAAAAATAAAAAAAAATTATAAATAAAAAAAAATGATAGGACTGGGAAGCTAGACATTCGGGCACCAACAATCTGTTCCCCTGGCAACGGAAGCAGGGGAATGCCTGAGCTCTGTTTGAAACTTGATATTTCCCCTAGCGAGGAAAAGCTCTTCTCAGTGTTAACTCTTTCAAAAACCCCTTGCTTTGAGAGCAGCTATCAAGCTGTTTTGTGCTCCTCTCCTGAGTTTGTTCAGTGCTGAAAGAGTTAACTGAAAAGTGATATCTCTCTCCTGGCTTCTCAGCCCAGTGCCTGCTTTTTGCAAGAAGTTGGTATGTGATTTGATGTTTCATTTGTGTTTTTCCTATTTAAAAAACCATAGGATCTGCATATAGAATATAGGTTAAATTGATTGACTTATGCTGAAGGTATTTTTGGTTATAGCGATATTTAGAAATGTGTAGAACATGGGTCAAATTGATTGACTTATGTCGAATGTATATTGTGTTTATAGGTATATTTAGAAATGTGTAGAATATGAGTCAAATTGATTGACTTTATGTTATAAAGATAAGAGATATAAGAGATATAAGAGGAAGTAAAGAGTAACATATAGAGTATAAGTTAAATTGGTTGACTTATAAATGTATTCATCACTTATGAGTACTCAAGTTATGTATAGGGAGGGATAAATTGTTTGTCCCATATTGATGACATTAGAATGAATAAGTTAGAGTACAGGATATTGAGAATATTACCAGTATTATTACTATTGAATAACATGCCAGGAATGTATTAGTTAGTTGATAAGTGAAGGGAAATTGACTTAGTACTGTGTTATAATAGACTAGCTTAGAAGAGTGTGAAAGTATATGTTTAATTGACAAAATAAGTTGAAATGAGTAGGGGAAGAATAGACAAAGGGTTGGAAAACTGTTGGAAGTCAACAAATGGGGGGGGGAGGGAGGGGGTTAGAACTGGAATATTAAAGTAATTTGATTGTTATAAATGACAAAATATTTCTAATTCCAATAAAAATATTAAAAAAATAAAAAAAATAAAAAACCATAGGATCCGTGAGGATCCGTGTGGATCCTGGTTTTACTTTCTTCCTGTTTAAAATATGCTTTTGGAAGACTGGCTGCTTGCTTTTAAAATTGGGTGGGATGGAGGATTCTATCCCTGTTTTTTTTTAAAGCTGGCTGAAACTTGTCTCGCTCTCTCTCTATCTGGAGGCAGGGACGGGTTAAAAACTTCCCCCCCTCTGCTCTAAGTGCATGCGTGTGTGTGTGAGAGAGAGAAAAAGCCAGGTTAAAAACGTTTCCCCCCTCTGCTCTAAGTGTGTGTGTGTGAGAGAGAGAGAGAGAGAGAGAGAGAAAATGTCGCTCCCTGAGGGGAGGCGGCTCGTTGCAGGGTTAAAAACTCCCCCCCTGCTCTAAGTGCGTGCATGTGTGTGTGAGAGAAAACGTCCCCTCACTGAGGGGAGGTGGCTCGTCGCCGGGTTAAAAACTTTTTTCCCCATCTGCTCTAAGTGTGTGTGTGGGGGGGGGCGCCCCTCCAATCCCAGATCGAAAACGGGACTTGATCGGAGTGAATCGGTGATCTGGACTCGTCACCAGCATGGATCCACAAACAGCTTGATTGGTATTTTTGGGGGGGATCGTGCCCATGTCTAGTCATAGCTGTACCCACCACCCAGAACCATCAGGAAAAGAGCATGCAGGCAGTGTGGGCAGCTGTGACTGCAGGTGGTAGGACAGCTTGCAAATGGACAATGTAAGGATGCAAGACCAGCAGAAGCACATAGGTGTGAAGACAAGACAAGAAGCCTAGTAGTGGGAATGGCTGCCCATGGGCCCCCCAAAAAGGGGTGATCATGTAAAGTTCTTGTTACATTACTCCATTTTCTTTTGTAAGTATAGCTGAATTGCTGTAAATCATGAAAGGGAACAGGATGAGGTTTAACTCTTCTTGGCACAGGTGGATATGTAGACTAAAGTAAGATGTAGCAGTGACATGGAGTTTGGAGCCAGGGTGCAGTTGTCCAAAGGCTGCCATTGCAGGCTGCCCATAAGAGACAACCAGCTCTAAAGAGGCAGAGTATATAATCATTCTACTAATCCCAGCCAGGTATCTCAAACCTTCATTAGGGGTGCAGGGGCAAGGGATGATTCCGACAAACATGAATGAATTACCTTCCATGTTACTGGAGCTGGCAGTAATAAAAATAGTAATGATGGAGTATATTAAACAGAAGCTCATGATTGCGTGGACATGGGGCAGAGGGATGCTTTGGAGTGTTCACTCCTTATTGTCCTGAATACAATACTAAGCAAGCAACTGAGAAACGTGAATGAAGAAAATGCTATATAATAACCCTCCTAAAAAAATGATACTACAGCCTCTCCTGTTCCAGATATCCCCCGGTGAAAGAAATCCTTTTATTTTTTCATCTTTTTTCTCTCTTAGTGTTTGTTTAGTGTAAAGGACAACCCACTTGTTGCCAGAAAATCAGCCATCTCATTTAGTTGGTAATCCTACGCACTTTCACCCAGCACTGATAACATTACTTTATATTGCAGGTTCAAGCATTTTTATCATTACGTAGAACAAGGATAACCTTCTTACATCCAAAACTCCTGTGCAGCCTTACAAGGAAATTCAATTAATCAATTAGAATACTGTACTCAAATTACAGTGGAATTATGTGCTTCTTTTGCTAAGAACTGTTGGAACTTGTGGTGCATTACATCAATTAAGAATACTTAATTTCTAAATGGCACCAATGAACAAAGTATGACTCATCCTTAACGTTTATTTCCTAAAAGCCATCAGTGCTAATGGTTTTGTAACCTTTGTAAATTTAATATGGGCTTCATTTATACAGCAAACTCAACCCACGCCAGGGTGGTGTTCTATTACTACTCATATGCACCAAGCTTTACACAGCCACCCAGTTAATTGCATAAATAATAAAGCTAGGTTTTGAGGTAGGCATCTCATTACACTTTTTTTGTGACCAGATATGATCATTGCATGCCATCATGCTCCAAGAAATGCACTTAAACCAATCAATGACTCTGTGATTCATATTTTTTCCAGGTTGCTGTTACAATAACTAAAGTGAAGTCTTATTCACTGTCCAATAAAAAGGCACATTGAAAATGTTAAAGAATTGTATTGAGTCTGTCCAAGAAGTCTTCTTCTGTGATAAAGACAACGGTCCATACATAGCCAGATATATCAGAAAGCCAATGCTATAGACTTATACCATCTTATTATTAGTCTAAATTTCCAATCCCAGTCATGAAGATCACTGGGTGACCTTGGGCCAATCACACTTTCTCTGCCTAGCTTAACCTCACACGGCTGTTCTTGGTGGGGGCGGGGGCAGATCCCTGTGTGATACCATGGATCCCTTGGAGAACTGTAAGAAACAGAGTAATTAAAAACAACAACAACAAACAGGACCGCTCAACAAGACATTTTAAAGAGTATGGTGAGCATGGCTTTCAAGGCCTAATACAACACAGTAAAGTGTTTCATGTACTATGGAGAGCATGCATTCAAGGATGCTTCTAAGGCAGGGATTCGGTTTCGTTTTCCCGGCCATGTTGGATGCTCCTCTCCACAGGTCCGGGAGGAAACGTCCGAGCAGCCTGACTGGGCGGTTGACCTGTGAGGGTTAACCCCCAGGACTCCCAGTGAGGGGGCCAGGGTCCAGAGTGCGGCGGGAAGAACCCCCTGAAAGCAATGCAGGGGGTAAATTGCCCATTTGCTCCAACAGAGGCCAGCAGGCGTGCGCAGCACATCGCGTGCTGCCGGGCCATGGAGAACGGCAATAAGCAGATTTAAGGTGAAAACCTGTAAGTAAGTGAATCCCTTCTGATTTCTAAGCGTATGCGAAGGATTGGTGGGAGTTGAAGCTAAGAAGGCTCAGATTTCTTCCCCTTCACGGAGTTTTGGAACTTAGCTGGCGCCCCCCCCTAAGATGGCGACGAAAAAGCAGAGCCCTGCGAAGAGTAAATCGGTGATGGCGATGTTACAGGGGAAGGGGGAAACCCTGGAAGAGATGGTCAGACGAGCGGTCTTTGAAGCTATGCAGCCCTTTGCAGCGAAGTTAAATGAAATGGGGCAAAAGGTTGATTCAGTGGAAAGCGAAGTGAAAACCATTAAAGAAACAGCGTCTGGAGCAGAGCAGTCTGCACGCGAAAACGTAGTACTCATGAAAGCAACAAGTAAAGAAGTAAAGCTCTTGGAGAATCAAATAATAGGATTACAAGTGGACCGTGCCCAAATGGTACTGCGTCTTCAGAATGTAAAAGAGGAGCAAAGTGAAAATTTAAAAGATTTGGTGTCGGAACTTTTGGCGTCATTCGCAAAGGCAACTAAAGAAGAGTTAAAAAGCGATATTCTCGAAGTCCGTCGGACATCTTCAAAATATGCAATGAAGCGTCAGCTGCCTCGCAAGATTATTATTGACTTTTCATCTAAGAAGACTCGGGACACCATCTTATATAATTCGTATAATGTGGACTTGGACTATCTGGGCAATAAGGTTAAGATATTGAAGGATGTTCCATTTTTGGCTCGTAAAAGAAGATTTAAATAGAAAAGACTTGCAGCTTTCCTGAGGAAATGTGAAGTAAAATATAAATGGTTGTTTCCGGAAGGCATCTGGTTCAGATACAAGGATCAAACCTACAAGATAACATCGGAAGTACAGCTGAGGGACTTTTTGTTTAACCATCAGGAGTTTCAGCAAGAAGAAAGTCCAAAGTCTGAAGGGGAGAGTGTGGGGGGGAGGAGGGAACGAGCGCAGCTATTGTAGCTGCGCAGAGAGAACTGAGACCGAGACGCGGGGGGGGTGGGGGAAGAAGACCTGATCTTGAATGTAGTCTGTATTTTATAAGATCTACCAATCTGATAGCATATTAGAAAGTTAACTTTAAAGAAAAATTGCAGTATGAAGGGAATACAAGACATGTAGATGTAGTGTGTGTTTTCTGTTTATATGTTGCTCTTCCCTTTTCCCCAGTCCCCTTTTTTCCTTTATATTTTTGTAGTTTTTTGTAGTTTCCTATGTTAGAAATTTATATATATATATATATATATATATATATAAAAGGATGCTTCTAAGGCAGGATAATTTAGGCCTTATTCAGCACCCAAAACAACTGCCACGTGCAAGGGGTGCAAGGGGCCCTTTAAACACCCCACAAACTGAACTTCCCAATGTCCAATATCCACCAAATTTGCAGGGGACATAGTCCTCACTGTCCTTCGAAGACCCCCCAAGTTTCAGAGAGATTGCACCCCGGGAAAGGCATGATGCAGGGGTCTCCCCCTTTGTTGACATTTTCTCTTCACAGTGGCAAAAATGGGACACTCTGCTGGAAGCTACTTTGAGGGGTTACAAACTGACCTTCCCAATGTCAAATGCCCACCAAATTTGCAGGGGGCATAGTCCTCCCTGTCCTCCAAAGACCCCCCAAGTTTCAGGGAGATTGCACCCCAGGAAAGGCATCATCCATGGGTCCCCCCCTTTGCTGTCATTTTCTCTTCACAGTGGCAAAAGCGGGCCTGCCTGTTGGAAGGCAGCTACTTCCAGGTTAGTTGGCAGCCCTATATCATTTCATCCTGGCTCACACATGCATGTATATTGTGAGTTGACTTAATACCTGATGAATCATAGCTGACTATATGAGCTGCCTGCTTTGAGAAATGCTGTATTTGAATTGATACTGGTTGATATGAAAGTTCTATGAGCTGGTAATTAACCTTCGATGATTCATTCATACATGCAGGTCATCATTTCATTATACAATCAATAAATGATGAATGTTCAGATGTGAATCAGTCATTTTAAGGGCACTCTGCAGCTCTTTTAAATAAGAATAAATCATAACTTTTACTCTCAATCCTGTGGATTTTTCTAATTAGCTTAATTGACTCCAACCTTAAGAAAATTCATAACTAATTGACAAATGCTTAGCTTCTCCCCTCTCTCATTATAGCATTTTAAACTAAACATAACCCTCAAGGTATTTTTTTAAAGTTTATTTGCAAATAAATTCATGAAAACTGTTTTCAGTAATTTCACAGAAAATTAGAATATTTATAAGGCAATGGTATTTATTTTTAAAAAAAACAGCACAAGCAGGCAATCATCATTAGATGACTTGGTATTCATTACAATAAAATTAATACTACTTATTTCATTCATTATTAATGTGCGATTCAAATTCAATTCTGCAGAAATTGCAAGCTAGTAATTAATTAACATACTATGATAGAGACATATTACCTTCATCCTTGAAGGCAAAATGTTTATTACTAATGTGGATGTATTTCATTAAAAGTGCAATGATATTTTTCATGATCTAAGATTTCTAAAAAGATAAAAAAAATACTCTGGCTGTGATCCAGAGCTGTCTATGGATGTTTAGCTCATTAGAAACTTTTACGTTATTTGGAGAAGATTGTCTAAACATTGTTCAGATTAAATAACTTTGGTTTTATCTTGCACAACTTAATTTCAGGAACATAGTTGTTAAATATAAACATTGAACATTTTAATAATGGCCATTTTATAATATCTAAACTGTTTAGACCCCTATTCTTTAACATTTTAAAATTCTTGTCTTTATATGGCAGGGCGGCCATTGCCTCTTGTTGAATGAATCAAGCATGAAAGAAAGCATTTGACAGAGCCAGTGTGGAGTAATGAGCAGAATGTTGCACTAGGAAGAGGGAGGTGTGGTGGCTTCGATGGGGTGGAGGAATGAGAGAGGCATGTGAAGCAGGCTTCAGAAGCAAACTGCCTTCTGGATTAAAGGCTATCCAATCCCACACTCTCTGGTCCTTCCTTTGATTTCTTTAAACCCCAGCTGCCTTCAATCAGTACACAAAAAGTGGGTGGCAAGGTTTGATTAACTGGTTGGTAGCACATAAGCGTAGTACTCCTTAAAGGACTCTTATTTGGCACCCTACTAGAATAAGGTACTCAATTGTAAGCAGGGGTCATTTCGTAGAAAAGGAGCTGGAGGAACTCATTAGCATAACTCATTAGCATATGCCAAGCCCCTTGCCATCACTGGAAGTGTGTCATTAGCATAACCGATTTGCATATGCCACACCCCCTGACATTACCTATCCTGGCTGTTTTGGACACAATCCTGGCTATTCAGGGCCATAATTGGGCCCCAAATGGCAAAAAGGTGCTGAAGATGCCGAAAAGGGGCCCAAAATGGTCAGGATCAGGCCGCTGCTGAGTGGGAGAGTGATCCACCACCCATCAGAGGCCCGATCCGGGCCGTTTCGGCCCCAATCCAGGCTGAAACGAGCCCCAAATGGCTGAGAGTCAGGTTGGCGGGGCCACTTGAAATGTGACCTCTTTGGGGAACTGCTGGAACTGCATTCCTGCGCATTCCCCCTCGAAATGAGCCCTGATTGTAAGGTATATGCCTCTTTTCGCAGCTATTCTGACTGGACATAGATCCAGAGGAGTTAGCCGTTAGTCTGTAGTAGCAAAATATTAAAGAGTCCAGTAGCACCTTTAAGGCTTCATCAGATGCATCTGATGAAGAGAACTGTGGTTCTTGAAAGTTTATGTTACAGTAAAGTTGGTTAGTCTTAAAGGTGCTACTGGACTCTTTACTATCTGATTGGACAGACACTGATGGTAATGATCAACAAAGTTTTATTTACAGAAAGTTACAGGTATAACAACATATTGTGTGCAGTATAGAATGTGTATCTGGACGTCAACTTCACTCTCCAGAGATTATAAATTTTCCCAATAGGAGTTAGCATATGGAAACTGGAACTCAGTTTTAACATAGACAAACACTGAGGGCAGATTTGGTTCCTTTTTCTCCAGACAGTTTCCCTTAGCATTCAAGATTCATTGGAAGTTATTTCCCCAACTGGCAGGATTTCTGTTCAGGTTCCAGGCCACTCTTTTAACTCATACAGCCCCTGTTTAATGAAACTGTACATGAAAGTCAGAGTTGGTGGGACCTTAACAGGGTGTTTTGTCTCACTAAAACAAGTTCTCTTCCCTTACCTGACCCCAAATCCTAACTAAAACCCAAATAAAAATCCTGTCTAAGCTGATGCTCTTATTCAGAACTACAATTCCCTGTCTGAGAAAAAAAATTCTCTTTACACTTTCTTAAGCTGAAGCTGGCTCACCTCCTTCTACCCAGTGGAGTTCCATGGGCTCCAATTGCATGACGATCATTTGGATTTACATAAAGCCAAAATCATAATGATTGGTTCAGAGCTGTGGAGGATAGGACTTTGAGGATGATTGCAGAAATCAAGGCTCAAATTTTCACTCACCATGAAGCTCACTGGCTATCCATGAGCAATCACTGACTCTTCTCCTAACCTACTTCACAGGGTTGATGAAACAAGGATTAAAAATGAGGTAAAATGTAAAAGGTTGATAGATCTGAGGCCAGTGATGAAGCATTAGTTAAAAAAAAAGAAAGAATCTAATTTAGGACCCCTTCACATAAAGATTAAGACTTATGGAACTGTGATGAAATGCCATGTAGATGAGATGAGTATGAATATCAAAGTCATGTAGGCTTGGGTGATTGTGCTACTAATTAGCATCAATTGGTATCCCAGTCAGTTGGCATCTGGAGATTAGGAATGTGCACAGAGAAATTTGTTGTTAACTTTTCGAATACAGGGTTTCTGAATGAATAATGTTCCCTTTTTTGGTTTGTTTCAAGTGGGCCATTGCCTGTTTGAATCTAGTCCATTTGAGGGTTTTATTGTTATCATGATTTTCAGCCCTGTTGTGTGTGCAAGGTGAGGGCTGGTTGCACATGCACAGATACACACTGTTCTTTTCAAAGGGGGGGTTGGTGAAAGAAGGCTCCAAGGCAGCTGTTTTTGCATTTAACAGCACCCAAATTGCACCCTCTAAACCATCGACCCACCAAGTTTTCCCTCAAGTACACTACCCACACACATAATGAAATCTAAAGAAAGTGAGTGTTAGCAGGCACACACTATGATGGAAAACTGGTTGGCAAAGCGGTAGCAGTATTGCAGTAGTGTGGCAGCACCCAAGCAGCAGAGCACTCCAACCAGTGCAGCAACAGCATTATATAAAATTGCTGCTTTTTCGTATTCCTGTATTCAGAAGCCAATAGGCAGAGAGGGGTCATGTTCCTAGAATGTGATTGGCAGAGAGACAATGCTGTTGGATGAGTAGTGGCAAACAAAAAAATTCACTCATGCATACAGCACACATTCCCCTTTCCACCAATGAAGTTAATTGGTATATGGTTAAGGGCTCATCTCTTCTCTTGGAATCTGATTAGTTGGCAGACTTGCCCTTAAGAAAAACAAGATGTTGCTGCTAACCTGATGGCTGCCTGACTGTGCTGCCACTATACAGTAAGGACCAAAATGAAACAAAAGAACTTTTGGGTGAGGAGGGGGACTTGTTACAGCTTCATGTCCTGAATTGGGTTCACCATACTGGAAGTTGCTTTAATAAAATGAAACAGCAAATTCTGGCTATATTTCTGGCTTGTTTATTTGGTTTTGCACGCCCCTACTGTGGACCCACGAGAGATTCTTCGTGGTCAAATGTGTCATTATTAGAGATGGGCACGAACTGAAATACGAACCAAAGTTCATCACAAACTGGGCTGGTTCGTGATTTGTAAACCAGCAGTTTGTCAAAGCCCATTTCTGATGAACTGCCACAAACTTTAGGCTGGTTCATTTTATTCATTTTCCGGTTCATCACTGCAGACAGTCTGGTGCCGATCAATCAGTTTCCTAGGCAATGGGGGGATGGGGTTTCTGCAGACCTTCTGTTGCCCCAGAAGTGATGTTTTCACAAACCAAATGTGTGACACTGAAAGATCTCTGTCTTTTGGTGCTATACCTCTGAAGATGCCAGCCACAGCTGCTGGCGAAACGTCAGGAACTACAATGCCAAGACCACGGCTATACAGCCCGGAAAATCCACAACAACCATCATTCTCCGGCTGTGAAAGCCTTCGACAATGTATCAAATGAACCAGTTCACGAACCGGGGCAAGTTTGTGAAAGTTTGTGGTTTGTGGTTCGTGAAACGCAACGAACCACAAACTGCATGGTTTGGAATTTTCACGGTTCGTGCCCATCTCATTATTAGAGGAACAGGGTAAGTAATGACAGTTACTTACATAATCTTTCAGGCTGTGGAATGGACAGGGGACAGAGGGGCTTGGTGCAGAATGTTCATGCTTTACACCTCAAGCCACTGCTTATTACAATGTGAGGCCTCAGGCATAAGCAAGGGAGGAGAGAATGGAATGTCTTCTCCCCTTAGAGTTCTTGCAGGCCCTCAACGTGTAATATACTAATAACTGCATTGGGTTCATGACAGCCATCTGTATATAACTTTAAGAATGCTACTTCTATCACTAGGATGAAAATGGCTTTACTCAGCAATAGAACTCAAATAGCCAGGGAGATTTGCAAGGTGGCTTTAACAGAGCAACTATGATCACTCACAAACAATATACATGCATTGCAGTTGCATGGACTAGTGTCACAGGGAAGCGTTAGCATGTATGAGAAGGGACCTTGGCATGCCTAAAATTTATAATCAGTACTGAAATTGGAGTGATCACAATGCAAAAATAAAAATAAAGAAAAGAATCCAGATGTGACAATGCAATCACATCACAATTTCTTTGTTGACCAATCACCAAATCAATTTGCTGGTGTGCATCAGTAAATCATAAAAAAAAGAACCCAAACCTCTGCACCAACCTATGCTAGTGTACATATACCAACTCAGACATTATTTAGAAACTGTCCAAAAGAAACCAGAATGCAGACAGAGCAGAACATGAGACAGAGCCAACTCATGAAATGATAATGAACCAAACAATGGACTACTGGTCATCCCTAAAATATAGAAAACACCACATTGTTTTGCTATGATTAATTAACAATTAATTAACAGCCTTCTTAGTATGAAGAGCAAGATGAGACATATTTTATGTACAATATGCATGATGGCAACATGTATCTTCATTACTGAATATGGAAGACCACTTTTAAAATTCATGTTGTTTACCTGGAATATTTTGGTCCATTTTCAGCATCATTCTTTGTCCATAGCAAAGCCTTGAAATAATGTTCGCATCTAGAAAAAAAATCAGTGTGTGTGTGTGTGTGTGCGTGCATGCGCGTGCAAGCGCATACATACGTGTGTGTACATGCATGTGTCCAACAAAATTTTGTTTGAGCCTATGTTCTTTTATCTGATCCTGCTTCCTTTGGTTTGGGTTCATCTCCCCAACTTTACTGGTATTTCAAGACCCAGGGAGATTGATGGAAGTCATTGAAATATGGGTATGCTATCTAGTAAATGCCAGATTACCAATTGAACATCAATATTTTTCTTAGAAAGATATTGACAGGTCATTAATTGTGACTGTAATTCTTCCTCCATGACCTTAAAAGTAGCATGTTTGATTTTGAGGTGCCAAACATCTTCTTAAATGGTTTGTGAATAAGGTATTGGGTGGTTTGGAGTGAGGGAGATCTGAAATACGTTTCTTTCTAAACATCAAAATTAACTCTTTCAATTAAAATAAAATGAAACTTATCACAAACAGAACAAATAATTACCATCATTCATCCTTATTCTCAGAATACTGCCTTTTATTTGATCCAATTAATGAGTAACACAGAGACTGAATTGTTGGGTAACCTTACTATGAACATTGTGTCATGTGCAGGATTCAGACATTTATCTCTTGGAGCTTAATTTGCCATAGTGACACCCACAAACTCAACAAAACTCAAATTTGCATTTTCATATTGTATTACATCTCAGTTGTGCTACCTTCACTTTTTGCTTTTCTGGTTGTTTTTGCTTTTGAATTGACTGGTTTTCAAAATATCTGATTCTCTGTTACAACTTTTTAATGCTTCATAAGGGAGCTACTTCAAAGATAGTTCCCTTAACTTGAAAATATTTGGAAATATGTGTGAAATGATAAATTTGTGAACTGGCCCCAAATAGTCATAACGATATTATCATTGAGGAATGTATATTTCAGGAATTAGAGCCAGTGTCACATAGTGATAAGAATGCTGCTGGAGTAGGATTTGGGAGACCCAGGTTCGAATTCCCACCCAGAGCTGGCTGGGTGACTTTGGGACAGTCACACTGTTAACCTAACCTACTTTACAGGGTGATTGTGGTGATAATAGCCTAGAAGAGGTGAGAATGATGTAAGCCTAGGTAGGGAAAAACAAGGTATAAATATCTAAATAAATGAAAACTTTCCATATACATTACAAGGGTTGTACCTCAGACTGGACTGTGTACATGTCATTATTCTGTGAAAGCATAGAAAAGATGCATAGTGTACAAGGTGCAGAGATCCTGAAAACAGCATTTATGGTTACAAAGATTTATGATTCTGTAGGTGATGTCTGATAAAATTGCAGAAGCTAAATTTGAGATCGCCAAACCCCTCCATATAATTTGGAAAAGCAGAATATATTATACAAAATAACACTTGATTTATTTGCATAATTTATATATACCAGAAATAATTTGGCTTCCTTTGCCACAGAATGCCCAGAATGATTCTTGAACAACTCTGTTGTGTTGAAACAAACCATGTTTGCTGATATTAAATTCTTTGCATTTCCTAATTATAATGAAAGTTTGCCCCACCTCCAAGTGGGGCATGGAGATTTCCCAGCATTACAACTGATTGCCAGACTACAGAAATCAGGTCCCCTGGAGAATATAGCTTCTTTGGAGGTTGGACTATATGGAATTATACCCCACTGAGGTCCCATGCCTCCCCAAACTCCATGCCATAGTTCTATCCAAGCCTTGAGGACACCATATTGACAGCCACTCTCAATTTAACATATGCAAACGCATACACAATACTTTTGAATGAATGTCTCTTTGCCTCCATATGTATGTGAAGTCAAACCAGAGAATCCCATCAGAACCAATGTCAAACCAGGATTCGGTTTCGTTTTCCTGGCCATGTCGGACGCTCCTCTCCGCAGGTCCGAGAGGAAGCGCCCGAGCAGCCTGACTGGGTGGTTGACCTGCGAGGGTTAACCCCCAGGACTCCCAGTGAGGGGGTCAGGGTCCGGAGCGCTGCAGGAAGAGCCCCCTGAAGTCGATGCAGGGGGTAAATTGCCCATTTGCTCCTACGGAGGCCAGCAGACTTGCGCAGCACATCACGTGCTGCCGGGCCATGGAGAACGGCAACAAGCAGATTTAAGGTAAAAACCTGTAAGTAGCGAATCCCTTCTGTCATTCCAAGCGTATGCGAAGGATTGGTGGGAGTTGAAGCTAAGAAGTTTTGGATATCTTCCCCTTCATTGAGTTTTGGAACTTAGTTGGCGGACTCCCCCCCCCCCCCTGCCCTAAGATGGCGACGAAAAAGCAGAGCGCTGCTGTGGGCAAATCTGTTTCGGCTGCTTTGCAGGGGAAAGGAGAGACTCTTGAAGAGGTGGTTAAGCGGTTGGTCGTTGAAGCTATGAAGCCCTTTGTTGATAAGCTAAATGAAGTCGGTCAAAGGGTTGGCTCAGTTGAGAACGAAGTGAAAACCATTAAAGACGTAGCGTCTGGGGCAGAGCAGTCTGCTCGGGAAAACGCAGTACTCATGAAAGCAACAAACAAAGAAGTAAAGCTTTTGGAGAATCAATTGATAGGGTTACAAGTGGATCGTGCTCAGACGGTATTGCATCTTCAGAATGTGAAGGAGGAGGAAAGTGAAAATTTAAAGGATTTGGTGTCGGAACTTTTGGCGTCATTCGCAAAGGCAACTAAAGAAGAGTTAAAAAGCGATATTCTGGAAGTCTGCCAGACATCTTCAAAATATGCAACGAAGCATCAGCTGCCTCGTGAGATTATTATCGATTTTTCATCTAAGAAGACTCGGGACACCATCTTATATAATTCGTACAATGTGGACCTGGACTTTCTGGGTAACAAGGTTAAGATATTGAAGGGCGTTCCATTTTTAGCTCGGAAAAGAAGATTTAAATATAAAAGGTTTGCAGCTCTTCTGAGGAAGCATAAAATAAAATACAAATGGCTATTTCCGAAAGGTATCTGGTTCAGTTATAAAGACCAAGCCTACAAGATAACATCGGAAGTACAGCTGAGGGACTTTGTGTTTAATCATCAAGAATTTCAGCAAGGAGAGGATTTAGAATCTGAAGGGGGGAATGGGGAGGAGGGAGTGAGCGCAGCCACTGTAGCTGTTCAGAGAGAGCTGCGACCGAGACGCAGGGGGTGGGGGAGAAGACCTGATCCTGACTGTAGTTCGTATTTTATAAGATCTACCAATCTAATAGCATATTAGAAAGTTTAACTTTAAATAATTGTATTATGAAAGGAATGCAATACTTGTAGATGTAGTGTGTGTTTTTCATATGTTGTTTCTTTCCTTTCCCCCGTTCCCTTTTTCCCTTTTGTAGTTTTTGATGTTAGTAATTAAAAATAAATATATATATATATATATATATATATATATATATATATATATATATATATATATATATATTCTGTCATATACAGAATATACATATATATTCTGTCATATACAGAATACATATATATATGTATTCTGTCAGTTGTGGGTTTTTAAAAATGTAAACTTTATTTCATCTCACAGCTAAAGGCAATTTTCTACAAAAACAAGATTATATTTCTGGGGACTTCAGACTCTAAAAGCAGAGATATAAATTCATATTTCATAATTTTACATTATAGTTCAGTACCATTAAATAATATCTAATTTTGTTCTTTAGTTCATATGAAGAATTGTCAGTAGAGTTGTCTTTAGAAGTCTCTTGAGCTCACCTTGACAGAGATTAGTAGGAGGGACCATCACTCAAATAAAACAGGCCATGGCTCAATTTGAGCAGTCCTGAGTCTGACTCAGTGGTAGAGCATCTGCTTTGCATGCAGAATGTGCCAGGTCCAACCTCTGACATCTCTAGTTAAAAGGATCTAGTAGCAGATAATGTGAAAGACCTCAACCTGAGACCCTGGAGAGGTTGCCAGTCAGAACAGAAAATAGTGACCTTGATAGATGAATGGTGTTGTTAGTAGCTCTTCTCTTTATTGAAAGGGAAGCTTATGAATATGAACTATCGTAAGCCCCTTCCTCATGTGCCTTAAGCACATGGCACTGCCTGGCCAGGCCAAAAAAATGCCAAACCTGACTGGAGTTGGAAAATTACCAGAAGGTACATCAGGCTGACTAGCTGCCCCTCCATATCCAGAGAAGCATTTAAATAAAACCAAAGAGGTCTTCCAGGAGTTCTTGCGTATCTCATCAACACCCTTCCATACCTTCCTCACCACTCCTTCCCAATCTGGGCTATTTAGGGACCACATAAGCTCTTCCTACCTGGCAATTGTAGAACATCAAGCACTTTTCTCACCTATAGTTCCTCCCAGATATGCTCAATCAAGCCTTTCCCAATTTAATGTCCACCTCCGGAGACTGCCATTAAGTTATTGTTCTTTAGGGCAGGACATTTTGCCCCAGAACAAGTTTTGCTCTATAATTGGGCTGCCCAGCCATGCACTCTGGTTGTGTGTTCTGGGCCCATCCACGCACCCTCAGATTATGTCTGAGCCCTCTCTTCTCCTTCCTTGAGACACTGGCCATCCTCGCTACTACTTCCGTGGACCTTCTCTCCCTTCAGGACTGGTAAATATCATCCCATCCCAATTCCTTTTTCCATTTCTTCCCTGTTTTCTAGTTAGCTCTGTATGTATGCTGTGTATGTTCTCTCTGTGTTTGCTCTTTTTGCTCTGTTAATACAGAAACCTTTCCTGTTGAACATCCACCTATTTACTTC
This sequence comes from Eublepharis macularius, assembly GCF_028583425.1. Taxonomy (NCBI): domain Eukaryota; kingdom Metazoa; phylum Chordata; class Lepidosauria; order Squamata; family Eublepharidae; genus Eublepharis; species Eublepharis macularius. The sequence goes on along the minus strand of NC_072796.1, from coordinate 51,700,383 downwards.
AGAGTTCTCTAAGGGAAGGGATCCTGGTATATATTGGTGGAGATCCTGCAGTTACCCCCTCTTACTGTGTCTCTTTGAATGCTAATTCCCCCAACTTACAAGGAGATCCCCCCCCATTTAGGGGGACAGTGTTACTCAGTATAAGGCAACTTCATGTGATAGTCAGATTCATCCTAAAATAGGTTACGCTTTCATGGAGCTCTCTGTACATGGTCTAAACCTGTGACTCTTAAATGGGGCCACATATCCCTCCCTAAGGAGTGATCAACAAATATTGGTGATTTCGGCTTTTTTTCAGCAGGAACGCAGTGGAACGGAGTTCCAGCAACTCTTGAAAATGGTCACATGGCCGGTGGCCCCACTCTCTGATCTCCAGACAGAGAGGAGTTTAGATTGCCCTCCACGCCGCTCAGCAGTGTGGAGGGCAATCTAAACTTCCCTCTGTCTGGAGATCAGGGGGCGGGGCCACCGGCCATATGACCATTTTCTCCATGGGCAACCCACTGAGTTCCACCACCTCTTTTCCCAGAAAAAAAGCCCTGTTGGTGATCATTTGGGATTTGGGGGAACATTGGGGGGGGGTTAGGCAGCCCTTTCTCCCCATTCATAATGGCTTCTGATCTATGTACCATATGTATGTAACATAAATATATGTATATAAATAAAGCTGCGCTCTCTGGAGTGCTGTTTTTACTTCTTAATTATTTTACTTGTGGCTTGAGGGCAGTCAATGATAATGCTATATACTTGGTGGGTGGTAGTGGATTAAAGGTTAAGAGCCAGTGGTCTAAACATTCATTAATTGTTAGAAAGATTCAGACACTCAGAGAAATCAAGGCTTTCTAAGGAAGTTGACGAATATATAAGGCTCCAAAATTTAGACACCATTTTTATGAAAAATATTTCAGACACAAAATAACACAGAAAAATTTCATGAGAATAGGCAAGATTGTCTTTATACAATTTGGTGCAGTGGTTAAGAGCAGCAGGACTCTAATCTGGAGAACTGGATTTGATTCCCAGCTGGGTCACCTTGGGTCAGTCACAGCTCTTTCAGAGCTCTCTCAGCCCCACCCATCTCACAGGATGATTATTGTGGGGAGATTAATAACATATTTTGTAAATGGCTTTGAGTGGATGTTAAATTGTCCTGAATATAAATCGAATGTTGTTGTTGTTTTTGTTGTTGTTATACATTCCAATTTTTACACTCTGATATATGGAAGCTCCCTATTCAAAATGGTTTTCCTGTTTATTTGAATGAACAAAGCCTTCCTAAGTGCACATCTCATACTCACAGAACGATGGCTTCCTCAATTGAAATGAATGGAGACCACCCACAAACTCAGACAGAAAGGTAGAATCTATTAATAGAGTAAACAAATAAATATGGCAAGAACTGTTCAGTTCATTTAAGAATGCATCAGGGTGAGTGACTTTATACAGTTAAACAACAGCACCACTAATTTTATTTAGTTTTGCAGTATAAGAGTACTGCAGAAGAGTACTTTGTTGAAATAAGAGAATTTTTCCATCCTTTGTTATCCTGTCTAATTCTTGATAATTTCTGTCCTGTAAACTTCTTTACAAACAAAATTAGATGCCGGCTTTTGAATGTCTGTAAATGACAAACGTATTATCCTTGTTCACCCAGAATGGAAAAAAGGTGATATGGATGAAATAATTTTATTCTCTATACCCACGTGAAGAGGTTCTTTGCCAGTTAGTCATGGGGGGGTTTTGTGTGTTTTTCTGGAACGGCTGCATGTCATGGGTGGAAGATATTCTTTGGGAACAAATTACAGTATAGCAAAAATGCAGAGGTGGAGGGATGAAAACTTTCTTGAATCTAAACAACTGGGGGGGGAATCTTTCTCAAGGGCACCTACTGCAGTACATTTAAACTCTCTAGGAAAACCACAACTATTGACATATTAGAAGACAGAGGATCTATATAGAAAAAAACTGTTCTAATTATTGGCTCCCGTTGTAATTAGAGCAAGGCAAAATCAAACCATTTGTATGAGCTGATGTGTAATGACTGAATATATAAAATAAGGCAGCCTTAATATTAGTATTATATCTCCAGGGAAATGCATGGCTATTAATAATGTAATTTTTATTGCCAGCAGTTATTAGGGGAAGATTTGTATAGAAAGAAATTTATGTGATAGGATTTATTTTTCTTTTCTTTGATTGCATCCAAGTTAAGTGGAATATGTTGGATTTGTTTTGGGGAAGATAAAGAACAGGAATGATTTTTTCCTTTATATAGGGGCCAATTTCTGTATACAGGGGCTATTCTGTTGCCATTGTAATGATCTGAGGGGGAGGCAAAGTTGCCAGAGGTGCATCTGTCCCATTTCCTATCTGACACAATGCAATACACTGAGGGAGAATAACAAGGATTTAGGGAGGGGCCATGGTTGAAACTGCTTGGCATGTAGCATGTCCCAGGTTCACTCCTTGGCATCTCAAGTTAAAAGGAGTAGGTGATGTGAAAGATCTTTACACAAGGCACTGGAAATATGTTGCTAGTTCGAGCAGACAATACTCACCTTGATACAATGTTCTGACTCAATATAAGGCAGTTTCAAGTGTTCAAGAGCTGTCGGCCTAAGCACAGACCACAAAATGCTAGTAAGATTAGTGGAAATCAGGATCCTAGAAATCAGGAGTCAGAATATCACGGGAGTTATCCCAGCAGTTTGCAAGGACAGAAAATGATCTAAAGGAATGCTGCCCAAGCAACGGCAATGAATATACTGTGTTTTCTTATAGTGGGCCTAGTTGACTCACCCTTCCTGTTATACTTTGTGGAGCCTTATACTGATACAAACCAATGTTTAACTGCCTCTCCCAAGTAGAGCTCTGAGATAGGCTAGTAAGCACCTATGTCATCTGGGTCAGGCTTCAGCACAGACTTCCCACCTTATTTTTTCTCGGGGCCAGGGGTGATCATGGGAGGGCCAATTGCAGGCTGTTGGTTCCTCTATTTCTACTGTGTCCTGAGCTGAGCTTCTTCCTGGGATTTGTCTTGGGACTTTTCACCAAAGGTCCTGAATTCCGCTGGTCCTTGGGTATAATGGGGTCTCCTCTGAGGAGAAAGTCTTATCAGAGCCAGACCCGTCTTAAGACCTGGAGACTTCAAAAATAAAATATTTTCTGTTCCATCAAAAGTTGGAAATCTGTTCTTAGAATGTACTCGAGAATTTCCATAGTGACTGCATTTCAAGAATATCAGAACAGCCTTATTGGGTCAAACAAAACGTCCATTTAGTCCAGCAATCATTTCCCACCAACAGCCAGCCAAATACCTCTGAATTGCACAAGCAAGTAGAGAACCCAAATGATGGACACCCTTTGCCGTGTATATGTAGCATCTGGGGCTTCTGGATATGAGTACATTGACCATGATTTCTCTAGACCTCAATAACTAATTTATTTAATACATTGATTTTATTTAGGAAGCTTGATTACTGCAAAATGATTGTGGAAGAGAGTTTTTCTTTTAAAGAAATGGATCAATATGAAAGTCTGATTCAATTTTTTCCATTGTTCCAATTCAGAATGACAGAAGTGTCAAGAGGTACAGAACTGCGGAGTTGGCTTCCCAAGTGGTAAATTTCTTTTACCGTATAAACGCTGAAACCTATCAGACGATATGAACTATGAATGCAATGGAGTTCAGGAATGAGAATCTTTCCTGTTTCACTCTTCCACTACCAGTCTCCTGATGCCCCTGAAAAGCTGATGCTAGAAGTCATGGGAGTCTAGGGATGGCAACTCCAGGTTGGAAAATTCCTAGATATTTGCATGTGGAGCCTAGGGAGTTCAGAATCTGGGGAGGAGAGGTTGCTCAGCAGTGATGTTACAACAACAACTGTGCTTATACACCACTCTTCTAGACTTCAGTGCCCCACTCAGAGCAGTGAACAAAGTCCGTGTTATTATTATCTCCACAATACAGCTGGGGAGCTGGGAATTGGTTTACCTAAGGCCACCTGCTAAGCTCATGGCAGTAGAAGGATCTGAACCAGTGAAGTGCTGACACAGAGCCGACCACTTAACCACTATGCTAAGTTCACGCTCCAAAGCTAATATTTCCTCCAGGGCAACTAGTTTCTGTAGTTTGGAGATCAGTTGTAATTTTGGGAGACCTCCAGGCCTCACCTGGAGGTTGTTAGCCCTACAGGAACCTCATGGATAAACTCCTACAAGTTGCGTGGGAGGCTTGCAGTTAGGACAGGGAATTGTACAAAATTGCCCCTCCTTACTTTTCCAGTAGCAGGCTGTGATGGGAAAGGGAACTGAGGATGATATCGCCCTTTTCAGGGGTTTCAGGATCCTGGAGAAAGGAGGAGGCAAGGAAAGTCCATGTCTGATCCAACCCATCTGCATGGCCACACATGGTTCCAGAAAATGTAAAAAAATATGCAGATCTGTGGCAGATTTTAAAAGTAGCAGAGTTTGGCATCCTCTGTGGATCAGTAAAGCAGGTCCCTTTTGCCTTGCTGTATGTAGGTTGTTTTTCATATCAGATAATATACACATAGATCGGTGCTGCTGATGCATCATGTTCCATGGTAGGTAAAAGGATGGACCATCCTCAGACCTGTCCCATCATTATCCATTTGTCTGCCTTTATTTATTGTATGACTCTGAAATATTTTATCAAATCACTGAAGGTTGGTCCCAGTACAGTATTATTTAGCAATACAGATGGTAACATTGCACTAGAATTGTGTTTCTTGCATCCTCTGCTGTAGTAAGTCTCATCAGCTCTCTTCCTCCACCCTGAGCCTTGCCTATGCTCCTTCCTTATCTTCAAACAAGAACCAGAGAACCACACTTGAACTTTATTCATGCACATGGGCTTGTACTGCAATCTGTTTTTGATACTTGGGTAAGTTTCAAATATGATTATATGTTATGTTATTATATGTCATCATATGTTATATGATGTGGAGCTGGTGTTGCAACAGGCACAACATACCTCTGACATACCTACTGCAACTTTCTGAATTGATCTGAAAGCTCCCACCAACTCCTGATCTGGCCAGGCATTAGTCCTCTGATAGGCTGTGCCAGTATGGGGGAAAGTTATTTGTTCCTTTACAGCTTTCTATATTTCCAATACATTGCCAGTATTTCACACCAGGGCAGTGAAAAAGTTCTGTGCAGAAATCTTCTATTTTTCAGTGCTGTGTGACTTTTAGAATTGGGCCCTGCTGTACAATCAATAGTATTCAAATAATTTATTTGCACCTTTTTAAAAAATGGCATTCACAAACACACATCCAAGGAACCATTTTCGCTTAGCATATTGAGTGGAATTTCCTTTCCTCCATATTTTTTCTCTCCCCATGAGTGTTACTGTATACTACAAACAGCCTGGCAGAAGTATACTTCCTTTTCAGTTAATGGATTTATCAAATACCTTATTTCATGCTCTCTGCTTTTGATTTATGAATTTTGATCCTAGAGACAAGGACCCTGTGAGTATTGATTGCAGAAAATGTCAGACTAACAGAAGTTAATTTCACTTGTACATGTGGAAGTCTCTGATTCTCTGACAGCGCTGTCTGCTGAGAATCAGCTGTCACTGAGCCCAAGTGACACGGTGCCGTCACAACAGGGGAGCCTTTTTGCCCAGCAGATGAAGTTTACACAGCTTTATGAAATAAAATGACACAGAAAAAAATGTACCCAGGAGTCGGTACAGCATGTAGGCTGACTTGCTTTGTCTTTTAGGCAAAAGACACCAAGCCCTAGCATACAATTTCTAGGCCATGACAGGAAAGAGTGAGCTTTTGAGCTGTGAGACGTAGTCCTGCCTTTTGAGGTTCCCTGCATTTGATTGCAATATGTCTGACAGGATAATGGAATGTCATTCTGCCAGCTCTTTGGCTGATTAGGGACAGTTTATTTATTGATTGGCTTTCTTTGTAAATTATAAGCCCTCTTAATACTAAAGGCAAAGAATTGCTTATACATTACAATAGTGGAGCAGTACCAGGCAGCTATGCTATTTTCCTTTTCTTTTTTAAAAATAAGTGTATTTTATTTTTATTTTTCAGGATATAACTGCAAATTCTATATTTTGTGATGTCCATATCATATGACATGGGTCAATTAAAATAGTAAACCATGTAAAGCAGACTCTTACCCCATCTCCACTCAGTCCAATGCTGTTAATATCATTTTGCACTCAACATTATCTAAATTGGATTGGATATGATTGAACTCCCCCCCCCAATATCTTCCTATTTCTATTTTTAACTTTTTAAAATCTTAGAAATAACCTTTTAAAATCTTGTAAATAACTTTAAAAAAATTAGATAAGAAATGCATATTAGACACAATTTACCCCTTCCCCCATGAACAAAGATCCTACAATCCCTACCTGTCCAGGTCTGCCCATCTCAAGAACACAGGCTATTCTCACAAAGAATTTAAAGTGCCAAGTACTGTGCCTAGAGATGAGCAACATTTTGGATGCTTCTATAAGAGATGCCAAAGGACTTCCTGTCAGTAATAATTTGTAAGGCAGAGTTGGACTAAGATATGGGAGACGTAGTTCCAAATCCCTGATCTGCCATGGAAGCTTGCTGGGTGACCTTGGGCCAGTCACACAAACTCTCAGCCTAACCTACCTCACAGGGTTGTTGTGAGGATAAAATGGAAGAGAGGAGAATGATGTAAGTCACTTTCAGTCTCCATTGGAAAGAAAGGCAGGGTATAAATCAAGTTAAATAAATAAATAAAAGGCTAGTTTTATTTTAACATAATTTTGCTTAACTGAAAATATTAGTTCCTCAAAGGAGAAAAATCCAAGTAATTCTGGGAGAAGAAAAAGAGTTTGTATTTTAAAAAATATCAACATGTTTCATAGAAGTTCCTTGTATCCATATTTGACATCCAAAGCTGTGCTGTGGAAGATCTGTTGCCCCCAGTGGGATAATGTGAAGTAGGGCTGCCAACCTCCAGGTGGTACCTGGAGATGTCCCAGAATTATGACTGATCTCCAGGCCACAGACATCAGTTCCCCTGGAGAAAATGGCTGCTTTGGGACATGGACTTTATGACATTACACCACGTTGGGATACTTTCCCTCCAGGCATCATCCCCTAAACCTCCAGGAATTTTCCAGCCCAGATCTGGCAACCCTAATGGGAAGCCTAGTTGCCAGTAAATTTAAAAGAAAATTGGGGTTTCTTGGTCAGGAAAATGGAAAAGGAGGCACAATGTGCTTTGTTAGGGAAACAGTTTTTAAGTGCTGTGTATTTGTTGTTATTTTTCAGTCGACAAGGGTCCTCCCTAACAAAGCTCAGTCCTGCTAAAACTCTTTCCCAACCCCTTGCTTGGGCCTTCAGTCTCATAGAATTTGATTACTGTAAGAGAGAGACTCTGCACATATTTAATATTGCTGTTATTAGTCTTACTATTTTGCAAGTATATGATATATGTTTTGATATATGTTTTGGTTCTGGTTGCATCCTCCAGTACACAAGCTCAGGACAGACTTGAGCTCTTTGCTTGCATACATCCCAATATCTTGTTTCTCCTTCCTTAATACTTGCAAGGAGAATATATATGTTTAACAAGTCCCACCAGCTGGCATATATGTGTAGACATAATTGCACATGAATAGTGTGGAGATAGGGGAACTCAAGGGGAAATAAAATAGATAACAAGCAAAGGGAGAAAGCAGTGCAGTAAACAAGCAGCATATTTTTTTCCCCCTCCACGGAGCAGGCTTTTGTGACTGGAGGCAGTATCTTTGTGCAGCTTGACTTCTAATCCATATCACAAATAGCTTCCAGATGCCCGACTCCTTGCCACTATTCTGGCATCCCTGCCCTTCACAGATGCCTCTCTATGAGGGGGTCTCTAAGTAAAACTGGGTGTATTTTACTAATCATTCATTTCCAATCTTCCTGAAGGGAAACTTTTATTAATAAACTCTTTTCATCTGTCTCTTTGATTAGGAAGAAGATAATCGCTTAGTCATGTGAAAGGAGAAGGAAAAGGAGATTGCCGGGGGGTCGTCTTTTAAAACATGTGCTTGACTGGAGGAAAACAAATAAAAAAACACCGAACAATGGAAGTACGAAATGGTTCCAGTTGAGCTTGAGCAACAGAGTGGGGGGCTGAATAAGAAATACAGAGGCCGGCCTGGCCTCACAAAGCAAGCAGAACGAATCTTCTAAATCCAGCCACTTCACAGGAAGCAGGCAGGGCCTACACGCACCGATGGGCAGGTGCACTGCACTGAGATTTGCAAAAAATGAAAGGTACACAAAAGGCAGTTTATTATCTTTCTAACTGTGACTTGCGTAAGCATCCAGTTAGGATCCTGTTTCTACTAATACCCCAAATATAAGCACACTAAATACCAGTGGGACCTTTTTTCTGAGTCAGTAGTTTTTGATCTTGGTGTCTTGTCTAAAACAAGAAATAAGATTTTCTGTGCATCCCACAATTAACAAAAATATTTGTTAACAGGCCCAAAATGGCCTATAATCTCCTCTTTTCACATCTTGATCATTGTGTACTAATTCATTCCCTTGCCTAGGGTTGCCAACTTCCAGATGGGAGCTGGAGTTCTCCAAGAATTACAACTGATCTCCAGAGTACAGAGATTAATTCCCAGGGAGAATATGGCAGCTTTGGTAGGTGGGTTCAATGGCATTATACCCCACTGATATTTCTTCCCTCCCAAACCCCATCATCCCCAGGCTGCATCCACAAATCTCCAGGAATTTCCCAACCTTAAGTTGGCAACTCTACCCCTACCAAATTTGACTGAATTTACAATTAACATTTTTGTGCAGAACTTCCATTGCCTATAAGATTCATTCCATAGTAAATGTGTTTAAGATTGTAGATTAATTGTTTCTGCTATGCATACTCTTGATTTTACAACACTAATATCAATAGTACAGGAAGGGTTACCAGTCCCCTGCTCAGGGTGAGGGATCCCCTGCTCTCACGCTTAGCCGCCCACCACTGCTTAACTGGCTGGTGAAGGGGAAAGATGGGGGAATGCGCCTCCTGGGGCACACTCCCATACACTGAAATTGGCCAATTTGGGCCCCAAATAGGCCAAATTGACCCTATTTGGGGCCTAAATTGGCCTGCTGAGAAACACAGGAGCTCTCCAGGGCCCTCCCAGCAGCACTCCCCCAGTCCACAGTGGGCCAAATTGGGCCCATTTGGACCCCAAACCAGCCCACTACGAAGCGTGGGAGCACTGCATGACAATGTCGTACTATCCCGGCAGCACTCCTATGCTCCACAACAGGCCAATTTTGGCCCCAAATGGGCCCGATTTGACCCGCTGAGGATAATGGGAGCTCTGCTCGGAGGGCACTGGTGAACTCCCGTGCTTCATAGAATGGGTCAAATGGGCCAAAATGGACCCACTGTGGACCGCAGGAGTATTCCCAGGGGTGGCATGATGCCCTCTGCTTCCCTGTTTTCAACTTTCCCTTATCTCCCTTCCCAGTAGCTTCTTCCATATGGCTCAGTAGTGTGGTGCTGGCTGAGCTGGGCCCAGTAACATGGTGGGGAACCTGCAAGGACTTGCTTGGGGTATTTCACTTTCCCAAATATCCCTTTCCCCACACTATTTCCTCTTTCCCTTCTTCTGGAAGCCTCCATATGGTCACATTTCCCTATGTTCTTCTCTCCTTCAAACCCACTAAATATGATGACATCAGTTCCCAGAAGTGACATCGTTGCACAGCCCGGGAGAGCACATGCACAAAGCATGTGCAAACACAATTAGGAAGGAAAGAGCTGGGTCTCCCACCTCCTGCTGGGAAGGTAAGGGGAGCTAACTACAGACCAAGCTTTAGTTATATAACTAATAGTGCAATCCTCAGCAGTGCTACACTTTTCCAAGCCATTGACTTCAGTGGATTTAGAAGGGTGTGGCTTTGCTTAGGAATGCTCTGTAATTCTACTCATTTATTTGCATATAAGTAAGGTCAGCACATTTTGAATCTCTACTGAGAAATGTTTCCTTTATCTCCTTTGAATATCCAGAGCCCATTAAAAATTGAGCCCAAATCTTTTCAAAATTTGAAGAATTTGCAGCAGGCTCACTGGCCTGAAACCAGCCCCTGCAGTCAATCCATCTACCTGAAGCAATCCTATCTTAGTAAAGGAGAAGAACTAGCAATGGAACAATTGGATGGCTATAGGAAAGGCCTTTGAAGACTCGTTCTCAATGCCTGGACATTCCTGCATGGGTTAGCCTTATTTATGAAATCTCTACTTTCTCTTACCAGCCAGTTCTCATGGCCATTCTTTGGTCATGTTCTTATTACATTTTTAGAAAAACCCTGCTATTTTTGGAGACATTTCTGAGGAAATAAGTTAGAAAGTCCAATTGCTTATGCTGGTTTTAATGGTTTTTAAGAAGATTTTAATCTGTATGTTTTAATTTGTTGACTGCCCTGGGGGGGTTTAGGGAGAGAATATTATTTTTGTTGCTTTTAGTATTGATTGTGTTGCAATACATTATACTGAGCATATTTTCTCAATATTTTCCTAGCAATGCTACGTTTTTGTCAACAAAATCTAAGAGCTGTTCAGTTCAGATACTAGTTGAAGCTTCAGAGAGACTAAGCAGCTGATCCAAGTTTTATTGGTTCTGATTGCAAAAATATTAGTTCTGGCATGCAGGTGCCATTTCACTGCTAGTATTCAGGCTACATTCTTTTGTATTGTATTATAACAGATGTGTATTCCCATGTGGGGAAAGAAAGTCTGGTTAATTTTTATATGGAGTAACAAGACCCCTGGGCAAGCTTTCTTTTTAATGTTAAAACCTCTGTTTGCAGAAGGCCTCTCAATCAGAAGAGGGAGAGATTAACTGAGGGAGGATGCTTGCTGGATTTTGCAAGCTTTGCAGCTTCTAATAGATATACCAGAAAAGTGGAAGTAATACCCTTTCCCCTCTGTCTGTAAAGATGGCTTCTTTTAGTCTTCCTGAAAAGATTTTTTTTTTCAAAAGGTAGCTATTTGATATTTCCTTAGAAAAATACAACTTGGCCTAAACATAGCTCCAGCTGTGCTTCATTGCATCCCTAGATCGGGACACATTGGCTTGATTCTATGTTTTCTGCTGGCAGAAGTACTTCCATCAGCAGATGAAGTGGGCTAATTTTTAAGGATGTTTCCCCTCCCACAGCTGACCTCTTCCTTCTGCATTTTAATGAGTGTCCACTGGCAGTACAGTTTTAGTGGATACAAAAGGCTATAGTGGGAGAGGGAAGTTCACTTTCATGAGCAGTGGCCCACTCTTGCTAGGCAGGAACTAAGACATCATCTCCATTCACATCATTCATTACATTCAAAGAGAAATAGCCAAACACAAGTGGGGAGCCTGCAAGGACTTGTGGATGGGCATATCATTCCCCCTACCCCACCATGTCATCTTTCCCTTCCCTGCCCTTTAAACCCTCCCCCTTTTCCTGCTATATTCTCTCCTTCCCACCCTTTGTACTCTGCTTCCCTGTTTTCAACTTTCCCTTATCTCCCTTCCCAGTAGCTTCTTCCATATGGCCCGGTAGTGTGGTGCTGGCTGAGCTGGGCCCAGTAACATGGTGGGGAACCTGCAAGGACTTGCTTGGGGTACTTCACTTTCCCAAATATCCCTTTCCCCACACTATTTCCTCTTTCCTTTCTCCTGGAAGCCTCCACATGGTCACTTTCCCCTATGTTCTTCTTTCCTTCAAACCCACTAAACAATTTACCTTTTATCTTCCCCTAGTCTTTATCTCTATTTATTATGATAAATAAATGATTATGTAGGCCCCGGAAACCTAATGAAAGGATTCCATGTTTGGGCCGATAGCAGAGTCTATCATTTGGCATAGGAAATGTGATTATACGTGGTTGTGAGCTCATTCTGCTGGCTGGTGTGTGTGCAGGAGAGAAAATAATAAAAGCATACACTTGCTTTATATTTAGAAAGGAAATGAGAGTTATTTATTGTAGGAACACCATACTCTGATAAAGAGGAGAGTCAGATTCTAACAACCTATCTAGTCTAAGGATAGACATGGATGGCAGGACAAGGCCTGCGCCCATGCTGACCAGATGGAGGGAGGAGGGGGAGAGAGGTGTTGCCTGGAACAATGCCAGGAAGTGAGAGGGAGGAAGTCAGGAGGAGGAAATCCTGAGAATAGCAATCTACATATCAAAGGACAGTCAGAGCAGTAAAGAGTAAACAGAGTGCCCTGACATCTCTATCTTTCTGACTCTTTTGTTTGTCCCCCTCTGAAAACTGAGGAAAGGAACAGCGCTGAATCCTCCTCTTCCAACATATTATCTTACTTCATTTATATACTGCCTTTCTCCACAATGGGGACCCAAAGCAGCATACATCATTCTCCTTGACTCCTTATTATCTGTTGGAATAGGCGACTCAGCCTGCCTCTGGACACTGAGGGGTGCTGCATGTCTCTTTGAATGTAATGTATAAGTCTAGCAACCTGCCACTCTCTTGTCTAAGGTGGGAACACCTACTGACTCTTCCTCTCTTGCCTCTGTGCCTCTTGGGAAATCTCTCTCTCTCTCTCTCTCTCTCTCTCTCTCTCATGGTCTTCCAAGGAGTAAGATGTAAATCCTCTATGATCCTCCATGGACCCTTTTGTCCACAGATCAATACCTACAACCTCGCTGCCTACTTTTCAGGCCGTGGTATGTTGGGAATGTAACTCTTTAGATTAGGATCTTTCCCTTCTACTACAAAATATTGCTATGGAAGAAAACTGCTACAATAAAACTGTAAGTTCTGTCTATGATTTTGTCTGAATAATAACTAATTAATTAATTAGCACATTTGAGGGTTTAAATGCCTCTGCCTAAATAACTCTGCTATGTTACTCTGCTAAGTTACTAAACTAAACCAAACTAAATATATATTCCTAATATTATCCTTACTATAACCCAGAGAAGTAAGTTAGGCAGAGAGTATGTGACTGGATTAAATTCTCCAAGTGAGCTTCTACAGCACAGTGGTGATTCAAACGTGGATTTCCCAGATTCTACTTTACATTGGTTTTTGTGGAAGGAAGGCAGCTGATGAATAGTAGCAAGCAGCCAGACCTGGGTGAGTCATGCAAGTCATATGGTATCAAGTCATCCAGTGATTGCTTCTGGACTTGGCCCCAATGAGTCATCCCTCAAAGGTCAAAACAACCCAAGAAAGGGTCATGTCCCTTCCCCCTGCCTTTTACTGTCAGAAACTAAGCCTGGAATATGGGTTAAACTGTTATGGTTGCCTAGCAATAGCCACTGAAGGCATCTGGTGAAAGTTATAGGTGCCCCTTTTATCATTTGGGTTTTTAGAGACTCCTCTCCCTCCCCATATATTTTGTTTAGCTTTCAGGTTTTTCTGTAAACCTGGGGCATTTTTCAGGTGTGTAGGAAGATCTGTCTTGTCTCTTCACAGCTCCAATCTCCAGACGTAAGTATTCTCAGTTCAGGGTCACCTGGCTATTAGTATATAAGATTCTGTGTGAATCTGAATGTGCATTTGCTTCAGCTGTATGTCTGTCAATCTGTGTGATCAGAACAAGAATACATAGCTTAAGTAAACATTTTCTTATCCGGGGTGTCCTGACATCCAACATGTATTATTACGTACTAGAACTTAACATGGCCAAAAATGTGCAAACTTTTGCTACACAGAAGACTCAAAATCTAAACTAGATGAATAAGACAAAAGTGGGATAATTCAAAAAAATTCAAAAAAAGTGGGATAATTCAAAAAGTGAGAATAATTCAAATTTTAAAATTTAGACCCCGAGGTATAATTCTATGGGCCCCTGTAAAAGGTGCCCAAGCCCCTTTCCATTGTTTCCTAAGGGGGAAACATTTCCAAGCAGGCTCTCAGGCCAAAACACACAGGGGCAAGGCTACCATTGGCCAAAGACACACTCCCAAATGCAAGAGGAAGCCCAACAGAACCAAACTGAAGCAAGGGAATGACGCAAAGTGAATCAAGAGGAACAACATCAAACCAGACAATCATGACAAAACAGAGAATTCTACCCAACTAAACTGAAGCAAGGGGCCCTGTTGCAACTTAACCTAACTGAACCATTTTCAGTCACAGAAGACAGGGAGACAAAGAGAAATCCTGATGGACTGGCCACTCACTCCCCTTCCCTCCTGCTTCTGCCTTACTCGCACCTAGGGGTGTGCGTTTCGGGTTTCCAGTTTGGGAAAAATACCCGAATGGGACCTGATTTGCAAAGATTTGGGATTTCCGAAACAGCCCCAGCATACTCGGGCTGTTTCGGAAACCCCGAATCAAAGATTCCCAAAACTATTTCTGTAGCTTCGGGAAGCATCAGGTCAAGGGGTTGAAATGTCCCTCTCCATGCCACTGCAGCAGGAGGGAGAGGGACATTTAAACCACCGATCAGCTGTTTGTTGGGGGTTTCCCAACAGAATGGTCAATTCATACAAAAAGAGCTGCAGGAACTCATTAGCATAACTCATTAGCATATGCCACTCCCCTTGATTGGACCTAAATGGCCAGGATTTTGCTGCTGCCAGAGGTGGAGTGTTCCCCCACCTGGTAGTGGCCTGATGGGGACCTTTTTGGCCCCAATCCAGGCCGAAACAGGCCCCAAATGGCTTAAAATGGCCATTTTGGGCACATTTTGGCCTGGATCAGGCCCAAAATGGCACAGATTGGGCCAGTGCTGGGCAGGGGAGGGGTCCCCCACCAGGCACTGACCCAGTCCTGGAGGTTTTGGGCCTGATCCCGGCCGAAACAGGCCTCAAACTGCCAAAAATGGCCATTTGTCTCATTTGGGCCCAGATCAGGGCCGAAACAGCCAGAAGCAGGTCAGTGCCAGGAAGCAGAGGGTTCCCCCACCTGGCACCAACCTGATCCCAGCCATTCTGGACCCGATCACAGCATGAATGGGGCCAAAATGGCCAAAAATGGCCATTTGGGGCCCATTTTGGCCCGGATCAGGTCTGAAATGGCTGGGTCCAGGTTGGTGCCAGGCCGGGGAGGCTTCCCCCACCTGGCACCAACCCAATCTGGGCCATTTCGGCCCTTATCCAGGCCAAAACGGGCCCAAAATGGCCAAAAAACGCCATTCCAGTGCATTTCCCCTTGAAATGAGCCCTGGTTTTAGTTCTTGGGACTATTTCCTAATAAGGAAAGAAAGGTGCTGGTATTGATCTTTAAAGCCCTAAATGGCTTGGGGTCAGCATACGATCACCTTATCTCATATGAATCTTCCTATACATTCTGGTTATGTTCGGTTTGGAGGTCCGGCTTTGGGTGCCCCAGCATCTGAGGCGACACAAGGCGCAACCTGAGAAAGGCACCAAAACTTTGGAACTCCCTTCCTGTCTGTCTCCCTCTTATTCCTGTCTTCCGCCAGTGGGTGAAGACTTTTCTGTTTTATCTGGCATACTCGCAATAATTGTTATTGTCTTCCTCCCTGTTTTTGTGTTGTGTGTGTGTTTATTGAATTCTTTTTACACTATTTTAAATATTAAATTTAAATTCCTTTAAACTGTTTTAAATTGTTTTTAGTCTTTTAATGTTTGCCCCCTTCTCTGGAAGCTTTCATGATTTTTCATGACGATGACCCCAAATTTCATTTCAGGACCTCTTGTGACTGGCAGGGAATGGCCGGTATTGGATCTGGTAGGAAGATGAAGAGGAAAGAGAGGGACCAACAATAATAGATACTTGATGGCAAAAGAGAGAGAGGCTGGCAAAAGAGACATAGTGATCTTAGTGGAGTAAATGTTTGCACGTGGCTTCAATTATTGGAAATAAATATTCATCTTGATTGGACTGTTTCCTCACCTAAATTCAGTGTATTACTTTTAAATACAAATCTTCTGTAAATGAGAAGACTTTGTTTTCTGTTTATTATCTAGAATAAGGCCCCTTTCACAGTTATCTGTTTCTGCCCCAACTTTGTGTAAAGTAATGTGAGAGTAGCAATTTCAAATAGCACCACTTTTTCAGGTGTGGGAAGTGGCTAGCTCCCCTCCTTTGGGCCACCAGGGCTTTTGCTTTAAAAAAATGGCACAAAAATATAATTGTAATGCTTGGTGTAGCAGGTTCTCTGAATTCACAGTTTTCATTTTTTTAAAAAAAGTAAGTCTTCAGCCTCTTCTGTAGCAGAGATATAAGAAAAAAGGTATACCTATATAATGAAAGGGACTAAAAATAATTCTGATTCAGAGATAACTGGGGCAGCTTCTCCAATATATGGAAGAGGCATGGAAGTTCTTTGAGAAGGGGTTGCCTAGTGAAGTATGGAACTGTGTTTCATTGAGCAGGTGAGTCTATTGAAGTCAGAGCATTTAAGTATACGCCTCTGTGATGGATTGTGGCCTGTGAGTTCTGATGTCAATTTAAGCCCAGAGCACCTCCCTGAATTAGCATTATTTTTATAGAAGAGAGGAGAAAATGGAGACTGCATGTGTGAGGCAACATATCAAAAGCAATCCAGCAAGCTTGTGGCCATTGTAATGGGAGGAGGACACCAGGCATCCTGACATTACCCTACTCTCCATATTTATTTTTCCAGACCATATTGCCTTATATGACTAAATAAGATGTTCCCCAATTAGATGTGAATTATACTGTTTCCTATATTATGTTTAATTAAAGAATGAGCAAATAGTTGTGACAACTGGCAAGATTGTTATTTTGTACCATCTTGGGCTTTGCTGCAGCTACAAAAGGGGCATGCAATCAGCAGTTGCCTTTTAAAAGAGCAGTTAGAATAAAATGATTAGTTTAATCAATTTGGACCTATTTTCCCAAACAAATGGAAGAAATAGAATAGCACACTCTTTTCAGATTGAAGGGCCGTGTATTACCAAATAGCAGACATATTTAGAAACCATCCCTTCTTTATAACAGGAAAATTGCTTCATTTCACATAATTAACAGTTATTACATTCACCAAGGAATTGGAGGGATTGTTTGTCTCTTGTCAGTCACCAGTTTCCCTTTGATATTAAGGATGTGTTGAGGTTTTTTTTTTTAAAGGCAGTTCATTTATAGAAAACATTTATTAAAAATGCCTACACATACTCAATATTCAGGAAACATGTTTTTCTAATTATGATTTATCAGTAATTTGCTGAAAATGAAAGTTGACATGGTTTCCTTGTTGAAAATTTCCCTTTAAAACCTTGTCATCTGCCCACTGGTTGGAGGGAGGTGGGAAAAGAAGGGCTCAATAGACAATTTTAAGACTCATTTCCCCTGGCCCACCACCCCAGCAGCCAGTGAACAGGAGCTGAGATTGATGTTTTGAAAGGGTAACAGAAATGGTTAGAAATTTAGTTACCCTTTGAAAAAACCCACAACCACAAAACTGCAACAAGAATAACTACAGAATAAGGATGCCTGTGTCACTTATGTCAGAACAGAGCAAATATAAGTTCCAGTGAACAACTAAGATTGCGTTCAACAAATATTTTAAACCACAGAAGTGCTGGTTGGCCATTGACAGAGTCAAAATAATGGATGAGAGAGACCGTGGTGCAATCCAGACAGGCAATTCTTGTGTTGATAAGATATAGATTTCAGTGAAACAAATGTCAGCCTCAATTAATGCATGCAAAGTGTGGCATCATGGCCATCTGAAATACAACTGGAGGGAAGGCAGCTCCCCATGGCTTGCCTTTGTGTGAAAGGACTCCCTTAACTAGTTTCTTTGATTTTACATTGGCTTGGAGCACAGCAGAGGTATGAAGTAAGGAGCTATGTCATACGATGTCTTGTCACATGGAGCTGACCATGCGACTGCGCTTCAGATGACAACCATGCAGCAGTTCATGCATATATATTACAAGATGTGGACCTGCAAGGAATCAAAAGAGGAGGAAGAATTCACCTTCCAAAACCTTCAAGGATTCTATAACATCCCAAGGGCTTCAGCAGACTAATTTTCCCTGCTCCCCATTCCCCCCTTAACTTTCTCTCAGCTGCTCTCAATACGACAGCCCTCCGGAACATATTCAGTCTACATCAGCTGTTTTTTTGGGTGTGTGCCTTTCCTCTTGCACTGTTTTCTTGCACTGCGGTCCCAGTAGAAATGGCTCCCTTTCCCTGATAGGGAAAAAGATAGGTGAAACAAAGGAGAACCTGTCTCTTTCTACATACCTCATATTGGGGATAATAGTTTGAAGCAAGGAAGCAATTTCTGTTGGGAAAATGACACATGGGGAAAGGATTTAACCTCCCTTCCCCTAGAACCATGGCTCTAATTCAAATTGTCCCTGTGCTATCTCTGAAGTTTTTTTAAAAAATCAGGAAACTTAATCATAGATCTCCCATGTTACAGAGAAAACAAGACTCACTGGAAAAGGCAATAATGCTAGGAAATGTGGAAGGCAGTAGGAAAAGAGGAAGACCCAAAATGAGATGCCTTGACTCAATAAAGGAAGCCATAGCCTCTAGTTTGCAAGATCTGAGTAAGGCTGTTAAATAGGCTTGCCATTCCCCTGCCCCCACCTGCTGCCCCTGGCCCTGCTCACCTGGCCAGGGAGGAGGCACAGGGGGAAAGAAGTATGTGCACACGTCCCCATGCTTCCCTGTCAGTAACAGAGGAGCCATTGGTTGTGCTTGGCTGTTTGGAGGTGATTTCCACTGAGCTTGACTTCAGCATGTGTAGAGGATTCTCCATCGTGCTCATTTTCCTGCACGAAGGGGGAGCCACTAGGTGCCCTGAAGCTGAGCTCCGTGGGAATTGCCCATTTGGGGGCAATTTCTACTGAGCTTGGCTTCAGTATGCCCAGTGGCTCCTTCTTTGTGCCAGAAAATGACATCATTTTTGCATGAAGGGGAAGGAGAAGCAGGAGTGCATGTGCACTTTGTGCATGAAAGGGAGGTAAGTACCCCACTGCCCTCCCCCCACTTTGGCCTCGGGGCTCCCTGGCAATCCTATTGTTCAATGATAGGACATTTTGGAGGTCATTAATTCATAGGGTTGCCATAATTTGGTAGTGACTTGACAGCACATAGCAAACATGTAACTATGAACTAAGGACAACAAACAGAGACTGACATCTGCTGATGTAGCTGGATCATACATACTGCAGCCAGTAAATACTAAACACAGTAATATAGTCTGTGGTCCCAATCTCTTTACCAAATATCTTTCTGAATAATTTTGCTTCAGTACTGCCCTATTATCTGTATAAAATTGTCTCCTGAGCAATTCAGTTTTGCAGTTTGTGGAATGCCAGGAGAGTGGAAGCCTTCCTGGGCTTCTCTGGTTGTTCTCTATTATATGCATACTGATGGTACAGAACATATTAAATAAATTATATCCATATACCACAGAGTATGAGAAGATGGAGGAGATAGATGAGGAGGAGGAGGAGAACACCTACCATGTTTAATTAGCGAGGAAAGACAAATTTCCACTTGGCTCCATAACACAACCAGCTTATACAACTTGGACTGGATGTCAGGTTGGTTTGGCTGTCACCACTGAGATTGAAGAACAAGTGTAGTCTCCTTAAATAAATATTGCCGTGTTACTTTCCTGCTTGTCATCCCTTCTGGATCTACGCAGCAATTAAGCACCTTTTCAATAGCTGCATTCAGCAGACACAATATGCAGAAGAAACCACTGATTCCACTATATTGTTATATAAATCTGATCAATCTTAAATCCAAATATGCCAGCTGATTGGTAAATATAAGTTACTTGCTCTGTAGTATATTCATTAAATTCAACCACAGTGTTCCAAAAGTAGTTCAAGGAGTTTTAGTCAAAATGGGCTTAAGTTTCCTATATTGCATGTAAATAAAATGAGATTTGTTACATGTATAGAATATCAACACATTTTTATTCTCCATTAGTAAATTACATGTACTCAATGGTTTTTCTGTGATTTTTGGCATACAGATCCCAGACCTTCCTCTAAACTAAATTAGTTGCTTGATGCATTAGCACAGTATTAATTTCAAGTGCTTTGACGTTTTTATAAACCATTACACAGCACTCTTTTAATCAACAGTACTTGCGTCCTTATCAGTGTGCTTTGGTGGGAGACATCGATTAAGATGTTCTTAATGGATTATCAGATATTATCTTCCATGTAATTTGTAAAGAATTAAGTTAATAATTTTCCAATTTGTAATCCCAGAACAATTGGTTTTCTTTAATAAGATATGATTTATAGCTGAGATGGAAACAAATGATTAGTTTTTTTCCCCCTATGGAATCAGAGGATTACATTTATGAATGCAATTCAGACATAAAGAATTAAAAGAATATTGATAAGAAGAAGCCAGATTTTCCCAGATGTCTCAGCATGCATTATGAATAAGACTTTACCAATTACTAGTACATGATAATATTATGAATATTCACTGGCTCAATGACTTAAAAAACACTCAAACATTCATTCTTTAAGAGTTCTATTGACAATAATTCTCACTAAACTGAAGTACAACTCTGTTTAATGCAATGGTACAATATGAATCTTGCACTTTGAGGTTGGTATTGAATGTGAAATATTGTATGGAAAGGTAGTAATTCTTCGTTTCACATAATACACACATTTAATATAACTCATTCACTTCTCCTTGTCTGAAGAAAGGAGCTTTGACTCTCAAAAGCTTATACCCTAAAAATCTTGTCTGTCCGTAAGGTGCCACTGGACTTGAATTCTGCTGTTCCGCTGCAGATCATCATGGGTACCTTTCTGAAACTTCTCTCTTACAAAGATTTTTTTTTTAAATTCTTGCTTTCCACATCCCTCCATGACTCTGGGATTGGATAAAAATTAGTGTATTGATTAGATTCAAATACTAATATTCATACAGTGGACATCACCATAGCTTTACTGAAAAGATTTTTGTATAGAACTTTCATGACATAGTGTTGAATTCAGTCAGCTTTTTCTCTCAAACGCACCCAGTTTCCTTCCTTATCACAACCTCATCCCATATGGCTTTTGTCTATGGAGGTTCCATGATCTTTACTATAGCCATTTTAGTGATCCACGTGGACTCCCCCCCTCCCTTTTTCACCATTGGAAGTTCCATGGAAATATTTGATACATTTACTTCAACAGTTCTGCCATGTTCAAATTTCCACTAAACTATTTCGAGACTACTCTGAAACTCGAAAATAAATTGTAATACCCTTCTAAGCTTCTAAAACTTCAACATCCATGCTGAGTGTTCAATGTCAGGCCCAGCTCAGGAATTTATAGCTTCCCTGGCAACCTCAGGCTTCTCACAAATTGTGACAGGCCCTACACATGAAAGAGGGCACACCTTAGACTTAATATTTTGCACTTAGCTTTTAAGAGAAAACCTTGTTTCAACACTGAAGGTTCGGCCTGAACTATCATCTGCTGAAGGCAAAAGTTAATATAGCCCCAACTCCCCACAAAGTTGGGGGTCTAGTTAAAATGATTCTCCCACAAAGGCTCATGGACCCTTCTAGATTCCAAAATGCCTTGGGAGATTTTAGAATCCCAGACACATGCCCCATGGTAGCTGCTGTAGGAGTGTGGAATGCAAAGCTCCTTGAAGCTATTGATACCATTGCTCTTTATCAACCTCTCCAGCCCTTGGGACAGATACCAGCCAGAGGGTTGGAAGACATCTAGAAAGGCACTGGCGAAAAACTCATGCAGAAGCAGATAGAACATGCTTTAGAACCCACTGGAAGTCCTATAAAGCAGAAATGAAAGCGGCAAAGAAATGTTATTTTTCAGCAACTACTGTGTCGGCTAGTTCATGACCATCCCAATTGTTTAAGATATCCAGACGCCTCCTAACCCCTAATTCTGAACCTTTAAAGTCCCAAGAACAGACAATTAGCTGTGAGGCCTTTGCTAAGTTTTTCGCTGATAAAATAGCATGAATACACTCTGATCTAGATGCTAGCTGCAATGCAAATGAGATAGAAGAAATGCTTAACACACTATCCAGCTTACATTTGGACTGCTATGAACCAATCACAATGACAGATCTTAACAGGATCTTGATGTCTATGAAAGCTACTACTTGTGCGCTTGATCCTTGCCCATCCTAGCTGTTAACATTCCCCAGCAGCTCAAACAGGCGGTTATCTGTCCGCTACTTTAAAAACCATCCCTAGACAAAAAATGATGTGTCCAATTATCACCCAGTCTCTAATTTGCCTTTTCTGGGCAAAGTGATTGAGAGAGCAGTAGCTGACCAACTCCAGAACTTCTTGGATAACTGTAGCGCTCTGGACCCTTTCCAGTCAGGTTTCAGACCAGGGTATGGAGCAGAGACAGCACTAGTAGCATTAGTGGATGATCTCCGTCTGAATATAGACAACAGCCATGCCTCCTTATTGCTTCTATTGGATCTATCTGCAGCCTTTGATACAGTAGACCATGCCATCCTGTTGAGGCATTTAGAAACAGAAGTGGGCATCAAAGGATGTGCCCTGGACTGGTTTAAATCGTTTCTCTTGGAGCGGACTCAAAGGGTTGCCATCGGACATCAGCTGTCTCCAGAATGGGAACTATCTTGCAGGGTTCCACAGGGCGCAATCTTATCTCCTATGTTATTCAACCTCTACGTAAAGCCTTTAGGAGAACTCATTTGCAGCTATGGAGTTGGATGTCATCAATATGTAGATGACACCCAACTCTATATCTCGCTATCCAGGTCCCCTCAGGATGCAGTAGAAATCTTAGATCACTGCCTAACAGCTGTGGTGAAATGGCTGAAAAACAACAAATTGAAATTGAACCCAGACTGAAGTGATGCTTGTTGGGAAGGCAGAGATCTTGAAGGACATTGTACTCCCCACTCACAATGGAGTTCGTCTGACCCTTGCAGACTCAGTTAAGAGCCTAGGGGTTATACTGGATCCAGTGTTATTACTAGAGATGGGCACAAACCTAAATATGACCCCCAAAAAACCCATGAACCAGGCCAGTTCGGGGTTCGTGAACCAGGGTTAATGGAAGCTCTGGTTCATTGGGTCATATTTACAGGGGCAGTTTAAATGGCCATTTCCCCAGGGAAATGGCCATTAAAACTGCCCCTTTAAGGGCCCTGCTGCAGCAGGTCCCTTTAAACTATCAGCTGGCAGGCGGCAGGGGGGATCCTTTAAACTGCCCAACTGCAGCAGGGCCCTTTAAACTGCCCAAACCACAGCCCCACACTTACCTTATCCTGCAGTGCAGCGTCCTTCCTCTCCTCCCAGGAGGGGTGGGAAGGTCGTTTTCGGCCTCTTCTGCCACCCTGGGGGCCTGCAGGGTGACGGAAGAGGCTGAAAATGGCCTTCCTGCCCTTCTAATGGCTGCTGTGGTGGCCATTTGAGGGGCAGGGAAGCTGAAAATGGCCTTCTTGATATTTTCGGCTTCCCTGCCCCTCAAATGGCCACCACGGCAGCCATTTGAGGGGCAGGGAGGCCTGCCAGCTGATAGTTTAAAGGGACCTTGCAAGATAGGAAAGGACCCTTGCAAGATAGGAAAGGACCCTTTAAACTGTTAAACGTCCCTTCCCCTGCTGCTGATAAGGCCAGAAAGGGGAATTTAAACCCCACGAACCATGAACCACAAACTGGTTCGTAACTGGTCCAGTTCCGTGGTTCCTGGTTCGTTGGGGTTTTTTTTGTTTCGTGCCCATGTCTAGTTATTACTAGAAAAACAAGTTAAAGCAGCAGCAAAAAATGCTTTCTACAACCTCACTCTAGCCTGGAAGATGGCTTCTTAACTTAACACAGCTGACCTGGCTACTTGGATCCGTGCTATGGTAACATCAAGGCTTGACTATTATCGGGAAAGTATTTCTTTGTGCATTCTCACAAAAGACCAATGATGGAACTAAATTCAGGAATGAACCTCCTATAATAACCCACAACCCTATAAATGCTCTGATCTGCCTTTTTGTTGTGGGTCTAGGCCATTCCTGTATCACTTGCAACTTGCTCCAATCATGTTTTTTCTTTCCCCCTCCAAGCATATGGCTCATTGTTAATTGACACTTTGAGGCTTTTACAGTCAAATCAGCCTCCTATTTTCTCTGAAGCACAATTGCCAGATGTTGGAGGTATTAGTTCCAGGTTTGACTGAAGATGGCTATGTCATCTACATAGGCCAGAGCAAAGTCTCTTAGCCCTTCAGTAGTCAACACAAAATCTCACTGTCTTATCTGGTTTGGGGACTAAAATAACTGGTGAGGCCCAAGGAGTTTCAGAATGAACAGTAAGTCCAAAGTTCAACATTTCTTTAACCTTCCTCTCGATACTGATGGCATTTGGGCCAGTTACTCTATAAGGTAGGAGAGCATCTCCAGTATCAATCTTGTGTTGAGCTAACTATGTTCTCCCTAGGAAATTGGAAAAGATGGTTTGATACTCCATTAAGCCTTAACATGCCGTTGCTGGTCTTTAATGATGGTAGGTGCCAAATTCACCTCATTAATCATGCTTCTTCAGGGTTACCTTCTCCCAAGCAAATGCAATTTGCTCTTTTTGCCCTCCTCTGGCTATAAGTACCATGTTACCTCTACCATGGTAAGGCTTAAGTGCATTTACATGGAACATTTTACATTGTGCCCCTTCAGAATTTACATTTACAAGACAGTTTACATTTGAAACCTTGTTTACAACTCTAAAAGGTCCTTCCCAAGCTATTTCCACCTTGTGCTTTCTCCGAGGCTTCAATACCAGGACTTGGTCTCCTGGCTTGAAGACTCTCTCTCTGGCTTTGGTGTCATACCAGGTCTTCTGTTTCTGTTGGGTTCTTTTCATGTCGTCTCCTGCAGCCACTTTCAGTTTTTGCAGGTTCCCTTAAGATGACTACATCTCTACTTTCAGTGCTCTCTTGTTCCATCCATGCTTCTTTAAGGATGTCCATAGGCCTTCTTGCCTGACATCAGAACGTGAACTCAAAGGGACTAAAACCAGAAGTTTCTTGTGGCATTTCACAATAACCAAACAACAAATGTTGAAGTTGCTGATCCCAGTTGTTAAGAAGTTTTACAGCATAGGTCTTCAGCATGTGGTTCATTTAGTCCATTTGCTTGTGGGTGGTAAGCTGCGATGGTAAAGTGTTGATTCCATAAACCTGCAACAGTTCCTTCATCACGTGGGACATGAATGTGGTTCCTAAATTCATGACAATCTCCTGTGGAAAACCTAGCCTAGTGAACACTGTCAATAAGGCTTCTAATAATAAAAATAATAATAACATTTGATTTATATACTGCCCTTCAGGATGACTTAACACCCACTCAGAGCGGTTTACAAAGTATGCTATTATTATCCCCACAACAAACACCCTGTGAAGTGGGTGGAGCTGAGAGAGCTCCAGAGAGCTGTGAATAGCCCAAGGTCACCCAGCTGGCTTCAAGTGGAGGAGTGGGGAATCAAACCTGGTTCTCCAGATTAGAGTCCCACCCTCTTAACCACTACACCAAACTGGCTCTGCTACTTTTTTTTGCTTCAATGTCCCTTAAAAGTGTTCCTTCTGGCAACTTCATAGTGTAGTCCACTATGGTCAAAATATATTTATTATCCCGCCAGGTTGTTCTGGCGACTGGCCTGACAATGTCCATTCTGATATTAGAGAACGCTTCAAAACAAATAGTAAAGATTGTAAAAGTCCTTTCATTTTGTCTTGTGCCTTGCCTACTAGTTAACATGCCTGAGAAGACTTGCAAAATGCCCTAATGTCTTTTTCCATATTGGCTTGCAACTTGTCTCTGGTCTTGTTAATCTCTAGATGTCCTGCCACAGGAGTCTCATGGACCGGCTGCAAAATTTGCATCCTGTATTTCCTGGGGATCACTAGCTTTTTGTGCTTCTCTCAGACAGCAGAATATTTACACCTCATGGAGGTGTGCAAGGATATGGATAATATGTTTGTCTAACAGGACATTTGCAATTTTTTTTCTTGTTAATTTTCTTAAAGTTACTACAATTAAGGGATGTGGCAATTCATGTGTCAGTTTCCTCCACTAATTAAATTCAAACAAAATTGAAACGAGGATTCCTGAATCAAACCAACCAGAGTGCAAAATTGTCTCATTTTTAATATGACTTGGTTTCTTTATCCTGATCTTCTCTTCAAAGTTCATGGAAAGTCATCTGAGTCTAAAAAGGAAACAAAATAGCCCAGTGTAAGGTTCAGATGCTGATAGGATGAGTCAAGATCATAGGACAAAGCTGGAAGAACATTTCCAGCACTGGTTGTCTGAAGTGGCTGTCAGAAGAGATGCAAGTGCATGATGGACTTGTGCATGTGGTAACTCAGTGGCTGGACCTCAGTGATTTTTCACTCCTGCCATGTGATAGCTGGAATTTAACCTAGTCTAATGCCTTGTCTCTTTATTCTGAGCATTGTAAATTGTTGGTCTGAAATTCCTTCAATTTATTTTTGCAATGTGAACCAAAATCAGTAAAGCAAGCTTGTCTTTCGGTCAGTCATTAGTTCAACAAATACACAATTGTGTTTGTAACTCATTACTTCTTGGGATTCAGAGGTGTTTCTTCTTGATAGCTTTTTCTGTTGTAGGAATATTTGCATTTTCCTTATCTGGAAAGCCAGTGGCAGCACAGCAAGGAGCAAGACTCAGTAACTTGCGGGGTTCTTTGCTGTAGTCCATTGCCACAAAGAAACAGTTGTTACAATCTAGCAATGGTAGCTAACAAGAAGCAGGAGTAATGGGCAGGTGGAAGAACCTGCCTTGGAAGAGTCTTTCTTCTATTGGGTCTGGAGAGACACAGCAGGCTGAACCTCAGCACAGGCTTTGGACACAACTGGGGTTTAGCCAGTGAGAGAAATGCCCAGCCACATGTGTCCTCAGGAAAGGGAGGGCCAAGATAGGAAAGAGGCTGAAGGACAAGAGGATGTAAAAAGTCAGAGAGGCTTGGAGAATGGAATAGAGCTTGGGCCATAAGAACTCTATGCCCTCTCCCAGAGGAGTGATGGACGTTGCTGCAAAAGCAAAGGAGGGAAGAAGCAGAAAAAAACGAGACTGAAGAAGTAGAGAGCTTGGCTCAGGGCTCCCCTTAGGTGCACACCATCCAGGGCAGCTGCCCCAGGCCCAAACTTGGTTCCCCCAGCCTCCACCTTGAAGTACACCCTTAATCATTGCAACTCACTGCTGCCTCAAAATCCCAGCAGCTGTTCCAGAGAAGATGGATGGCTGGAACCAAGAGAGTGGGCAAGAGCTGGAGGGTGGAGTTGGGCTCTGTTTGTTTCTCATGGCCTTCAGGCTGTGCTACCACACAAGTCACATCAGCAGTGGCCCAGGAATCACTGTAGAGCAGTGGAAGGAGGGCTCCCCGATTTCCCTTGCCCTGCCACCAGAGTTGCAAGCCATGGCTTTTGGCCTGAATGAGTCTCCCCTCCCCATCCACAGTAGAGGCAACAAGGACAAAGGTTGGACAGGGGGTGAGGCCTCTCACAGCCTGTTCCTTACCACTATGGGGAGCCAGCCCTTATGGTAGCAGCAGCCCAGCAATGAACTGGGGACTGGTGGAGGGAGTAGCCTCATTGCTTCATTTCTCTTGCCTCATTGCTGCTGGAGCTGTGGTGGTGCAGTGGCAGTTTCTGCTCTTGGCTCCTCCTTCCAGGACCTGATTGCAATGCAGTCCCCTTTTGAGGGTCAATGCACTCAGCCTGGTGACAGCAAGGGGCTGTGCTGGCGGGGGCAAAGCTGACCTGTAGGTAATACTAGCTGAATGAGAGCAGCACCAGAAGCCAATACCTCCACTCCCACTTTCTCTTACAACCCCCTCCTTTCCCAATAAACCTGGCCATTAAAAGTGCCATCTGTGAGTCTCTTTTTTGAGTAGCCATTAGCATTGAAGCTGCCCTGTCTATTCTCTGCATTCCTTGGGACAGGTCACAGTTGCTTCCTGGCCTGTGGCTCTATGGGGAGCCCAGCCTGCTTCTCCCCCATCCTTCTGGGACCCCAACATTCCATCCATCCCAGAGGTGGCTCTGGTTGGACCCACCCTAGTTTGCACTGCCACCAGGATTTTGGAGAAGCTGCCTTTAAGAGATGGAGAGAATTGCTTCCTCTTTGGCCCTTCATGCTGAAGGCTCAGCTAGAGCCTTGGAGAAGACTCACATTGCTTTCACTCCAGATTGGCAGCTTGGCGATTCTCCCTTTGGGTATGGGTGATGAGAAGTTCTGAGAGGATGGAGATGAAGCAGATAGGACACTTAGGCTCTGATTCTGTAGGCCAAGGTGGGCAGCAAAGTCCCACCACCTCATAGGCAGCCCCACCATCTCCACTGCAGCTTTAGGATAACATAGAATGACAGGAGTGATGTCACAGTGTCTTCTGCTCTGAAGCTCCTGCTGCCATCACTCTAGAGGTAATGAGCGCCCAGGATGGAGGCTAGGAAAGGATGTAGGAGATGTCTTTGAATTTTGCCTTGGACTGGGCCCCATGAATCACTAGGGCTGCACTAGCTAAGTTTGTTTTGTTTTTATTTACTTCATTTATACTTTGCCTTTCTCCTCAATGAGGACCCAAGGTGGCTTATATCATTCTCCCCTCCTCCATTTTAGGTTCCAAAAGAGAAGCAACAGGACAAAAAGCATCCTGAGGTAGTCTACTTAGGCTTTGGCACTGACTCATCTGGGGGCTACAGACCACTCCTGGAGAGACAGATGAGGGTCAGTCCCATGACAAAGATGGCAGCTAGCCCGAAGGTGAAGGGAATTATGGTTGACAACATGAGATGCCAGTGCAAGCAATTCCTTTAAAAGCTATGCACAGGTTTTTCAAGGTGCTGTGTACTCCCCGCAACACTGCCGGATCTGACCTCAAGCCACAACATTTCATGACTCAGAAAATGTAATGGTTTTCAGTCAATGTTTCCATTGACAGTTTATTTATTTATTTAACTTATATACCACCTCTCCACCATATTAAGTATCTGAGGTGGTTTACAGCATACATATAAAAGACAGTAGGTGGAGTAAAAGAGGCCACAACTTTATTAAGACACAGCTTAAAGAGCATTGGTGATGCATAGGGGTTGGATCAGCTGACCCGCCTGCCAGCTGTAATCCCTCACAGGGGGACCATGGAGCAGCAGAAAATGGGATGCCATGCAGGTTCACACCTCTGTGTGAATCTCCTGCCACTTGGGAGTGAGTATGCCCTGGCAGCCCCTGAGCTGGGCATGCACCACCATGACTCACTCCCAAGATTCCTTAAGGGAATCCCTTTACTAGAGAGACTGGGCTCTCAGGCCCTGTCTCCCCCGCAAAAGGATCCAGTTCCGATGCCCAAACCACCAAACCAGAGTTGTGACAGGAATTTTTAAAAAAATATACATAACAATCCCCCAAATACCCCCTGAATGAAAACCCATTAACAAAACAAGCCAACAGATGGAGGGCTGGGTGGGTCACTGGCAAAGCACACAGTGAAAAAAGGTCTAGCAGCTGTTTAAAGTGACGCAGACCTGGCACCTGGCCCTGCCACTCATGCAGCTCACCAAGCCAGCTCCAAGTGGCCTGCCAGGAGAGTTTGAATTTCCCCGAAGGTGGGCCTTCCTGCAGAGGCTGCTGGAAAGGCCACAACATGGCAGCTGCCATGCCTCTCGCCCCACGGCTGCTCCATGGGCTGCAACCCAGCTGCTGAGGTAAGTCTGGAGGACGTCATATATATTAGATTTTTTACAAAGTGAATGTAAAATGAAATCAAGAGATGATTTGATTAAACAAGGATATACTTGTCAATTGTTTTCTTATGCACAATTAACAGAATGATTTAGTTGATAATTTGGTCAAACTATGGCCGTTTTCACACAGCTAAAACCTCTGGAAAATCATGCAAAACTCACGGCACGACGGCGTCTTCATAGCGCAATTTCCCATTTAATGGCATGATTTCTGACATCATTGTGCCATTAAACATAAAATCACGCTATGAAGACGCCATCCTGCTTTAAGTTTTGCGCAATTTCCCAGAGGCATTGACAGCCATGTGAAAATGGCCTATGACGGTATTTGAAACAGAATTAATTATAATGATAAAGATGTTATTGCTAAAATGTATAAACTTTTGTTGAGACTGGAAACAAAAGAACAGGTTAAAGTTTGTATGATAAAATGGATGAAGAACTTTGGATATAATATACAAGTTGAACAATGAGAGAATATGTGGTTGAAGAATAAGGGCCTTAAATTTACATTAAATTTGAGTTTGAAAGAAAACTTTTATAAAATGATGTACAGATAAATGTTATATGTCACCAGTGAAATTGGGAAAAGTATAGAATGAATGTTTCAAACAGATGCTGGAAATGTGAACAGCAGGAGGGGACATTTTATTATTTATGGTGGATATGCAACTAAACTATAAATTTTTGGTTACAAATGCATTCAATTATATAGAAAATTCTAAAGACTAATATACAAATGAAACTGAAGGTTTTCTTGTTGGGATTAATGAACAAACAGTTGGAAGTTATTCATGGTACACTTTTTTGGTATATGACAACAGCAACAAGACTGTTATATGCTCAAAAATGGAAAGCTACAATATTACCTACAATAGAGGAATGACTGGAGAAGATGGAGTATGCTGAGATGGCCAAACTTATGTCTTTGATTAGGGAAAAGTCACTGGATAAATATATTGTTATCTGGAAACCCCTTATAGACTTTTTGCAGGAAACAGAGAAAAATGAACTGATGGTTTGTGCATTAGAAGATCAGGAGGTGGAAAAATGTTTTAGAGGGGAAGGAGATGCAGTCATTTAGGATTAATTTGAAGTTAAGGTATAATATTGACGGTAAGGGTAAATTTGGAGTTAGGGTATAATATGTACCTTATATAACCTTTCATAGAGAAAACTGGTAGTTATTCCTAATTTCTTCTAGGGTTTTTTTTTTTGGTAGATATCTGTTTTTCTTTTCTTTTAAATTCTTTTTTCTTGCTGTTTACTTGAAAAATTCAATAAAATAATATAAAAAACCAATAATACAGTAGAATACAAGCTTTAAACCCATACCTCTAAAAACCCAGTGCTATCACTAAATCCTACATTGTCTATAATAAATAACTCATATGGAGTCAAGCCAATAAAAATATCTGACAAAGCCTCCAAATGCCAGATGAAACATCTCAGTTTTGCAAGCCATCCAGAATTTCACCAAGTCCCAGAGGGAGGGAGTCTCCTCTGTTAATGCATTCCAGAGGGAGGGAGCCACAACCGTAAAAGCCCTCACTCTGGCCAAAGACAGTCAAATGTTCCTGGGGCCAGAAATCACCAACAGACTCTGAGTTGCAGATCGTGGGGCACACAGGGATTATACCGGGAGAGGTGGTCCCTTAGATATGAGGGTCCCAGACATTATAAGTTCAGTCTAGAGATGGAGATAAGTAACTATACTAAGTATCTATTGAATACAGCCAGTGACATTGCTACTCATGTTCAACAGCTTGCTTCCTTCCCACACCAATAACTTTAACAAAAAGTACTATATTGCATTGTACTATGCTTTGTCCTCATTTGTCTCTACAATACTATTCCATGAAATGCACTTTTTTACATATCCTTGTTGGACTTGCTCTCCCCTGCTGTGTAAACAGCAGTTGGGTTACCTCTATAGCAAGCAGATAGGATACCACGCTACTGCAGTGGATCAGAGCAGGTATGGGTATAGCAACTCTCCAGATAAAAACGTTGATTTTTTTAAAATCTCCTCAAGAAGCCCTTTGAAAAAGCATCCACTCCAAACAGTTGACACACTTCTAAACATCTGAAACAGTATACAGAACGACAGCTGCATTTGGGTAAATACATCAAATATACAGAAATGTGTAAAACTTAATCACATCATTTATAGAGGGGCTGTTAAGCTGCAAATTGTGTTGGAAAGACATGTTTAAAAGAAGGGAGTCACCTTAACAGTCTGCCCATAAGAGCTCCTTTTGTATTAGTCTGGAACTAATTCTGCATCAGCGTGAAATGAATTGGATTTGGTTCATAACCAGCACTTGAATATTATTTAGCTCTTAACCAGGACTACATACAGAGCTGGGGAAGTATCAGTCATAAATCATGTTTGTTAATGGACTTGCTAGGATGGTTAAGACAGAAAACTAAAGCTCAGACAGCTTGGTAGGTAAAACACTTTCTATACTATTGGAAGTCATAAAGACAAAATTAACAGACAGGTTGATGGGGTAATTTTAGGCGTTATGCATCTAAACTATTAAGACTTACAGCAAAGGTTACCTATAGTAGCATGTAAGTTTATAACTAGGAATTTCAGATAAACTTTACTATTATGTCTTAGAAGATAAAATGCTTAATTCTTAAAATGGTGGTTACCTAGTCAGGAAGTTAGCCCTGTTTAAAGAGGCTGAAGAAGAACTGCTCAACTTTCCACAGAGAGAAAGGACTCTTGGGGTTGGTGTACGCAGCCAGCCATATAATTCCTTTCCCAAGTGGATTACATGCTGAGCACACTTAGCTGCTGCTCTCACAGAGTAAATGTATATACTATTGGTGTGTACAACACATTGACCACACGCCTACAGAGGAATTCTGGGTTTTATCTGAGATCCTTTATCAGTTCCTGCTCTTGAGTGGAAATAAAGCCCCACCATTATGTCTAGCTGTGTTCTATGCTGTTGAAAACTTGGCATAAAGCCTCTGTGCTACATCAGTGAATCATACATATCATTTACTTAAATGCTGAAATTTTCTTTAAAAATATAGGTAGTCGCAGAACATTTAAAAGAGTACAACATAAGGCACACTGATAGCTCCAAAAAAGCAACGTGCCCTTCTCATATCTGCTTTCAGTTATTAACAGTGCATGACCTAACACCATGGTGGAAATTTAGAATGCCATGTTTCTGTTTGTCTCAGATCACTAATTCATAGAAAAGCAATTTGATTCTCAGAAACAGACTTAGAAATGAAATAAATAGAATTATTTTATGAGATAATCCTTGATTATATGCATCTATTGGTCTGCAAACTGGAGTAAGCCACCCATACTCTTTAAACCCTTTTCCCTAAAAGTCTAACATTTATTTCTGCTCTGTTGTAAAATCCCAGTGATTTTCTTGCTTCTGAAGAGATCCCGATTGCCTTGAACCTTTGAATAGTATATTCAAATTGTTCTTCTTATTAGTGCAATCACATGCACTGCATATAATTGTTACTCTTTTACCAACAATACCACTTGAAGAGTTCCTACTCCTAGACTCAGCTGAGAACTATTCCATCACAGAAAGCAAATACAGGGCCAGCCACCAAAGCAATTGCTGTTAGAAGAAGGGACTGGCAATGTCTCTTGCTCAGGCCTTTAGGACTGCCAGCGGAGAAGGAAGGCAACAACCATAGAGTCAGTTAGATAGATAGGCTGCTATCAGTCTCCTTCCTTCCAGAGGAACTTCCTTCCCTTTTCTACCCCTCCTCTCTCTCTCTTCTTCCCTGCATGCACCAGAAGAGGCAGCATTGTGTCTCCTCATGAGAGAGAGAGAGGGCCTACTTTCAATCTAAAGCCATCCTAGCTACTTAGATCAGTTACTAGTTCTTTCCACTAAACTTATATAAATGTATTTCTTAAGATGAATAAACAGTTATTGGTTCTCTAACTTGAATGAGAGCTTTCTGCCTGCAGTTTGTTTAGTTAACGTTCCTTAACTAAACCCCAATAATTGCCTAGAGTGATTTTTAGTTCCAAAAAAGCGAGAAGAGCCTTCTCTCTTTCATGTGCCTTTCTCTTGGAGGCTGAAGGGAAGCTGCTGCTTGCCGGCCGGCCTGCCATCCATTTTGCCTTTCTTCCCCCTACTGTCTCTGTCCAGTAGCCCAGATGAGAGAGTGGCATGAGATGTGGGTGGAACTGCTTGGGCCACTGCTGTTCGAGCTGGGAGAAGTAACCGTGGATCAAAGAAGTGCTGAGACGTGCAGGTACCAGTGCAGCAGCAGCATACAATCTGCTCCTGCCCCGCTTCAGGCCCTATAAGAGGATGAGGAAGTAGTAGTGACTGGAGGAGAAACATCACCGTATCTCCCAAAGCTGAGTAGCCACAATCCACTGTCCTCCCCTCCCTCTGTCAGTTTTCTTTACTCCCTTTGCCAGCCATGCTAAGAAACTGTGTGTTGTCGTCGAGTAGTTTCTTCCCGATTAGGGATAATCAAACTCTTGCAGGTTCAGATCACCAGGTGCAAATATGCTGCTGATTTATGGATGATCTCATCAACTGATTCTCTAGCCATTATGTAGTTCACAGGGGGGCAGGGATAGCTGCACAACAGCATTCAGCATTCAGACATGCATGTGGTCTCTTAGATCGCAATGTCATACTGCACAGACATAATTATTTTCTCTGCAACCATGTTTAAAACTCTCTTCTGAAATGAACATCTTCCAAAATGAATTATTCTAAAGCAGAGCCTATCCTTTTGTTGTACTCATTAATGAATTCTGAGTATAGTTGGCCAACTTGGTTTCTTACAACTTAAATATCTGCAAAAGCAGCTTAGCAGTAAGGTTACATGCAGGAGTTAAGCAGTAAGGTTACAGTTACCTATAAAACCAGGAATGGATCTGGAAGAACAAGGGAATGAAGTTAATACGGTGTTGTAAGTAGAATGAGGCTAGGTCTTTCATCTAGGTAGACCTGCTTAAAGATGGACTGGAAGACCAAAACACCACTGGAAAGAGCTCATCGGCCACAATCCCATCTTCTTTGGTTGGAAGAAGGAAACAGGCCACCAACCTTCCAACCACCAGTTAGCTTTCTTTCTCAGTTTTGTACTTAATTTCTTCACTACACATAATGCTAATTTGTTAACTGAAGCAGCAAGCTATAACTCTGTGCATGCTTGTTTGAGAATAGATTTGCCAGGTCCCCTTACCCTCCGGGTGGGAGGGTAAGGGGCACTTATCTTAGTGCCGTCATCGACAGGGTGGTGCGACAGGCCTTGGAGTCTCCTGCAATCCATAGCGGCCCAATTCAGCCCTAATCAGGCTGCTGCAGAGAGCAGGAGCACACTGCACTGTCCCGGAATGCACCCCAAGAGCACGTTCCCCTGTCTTTTCCCCTGCTGGCCAGGTAAGTGAGGGCAGGAGGTGGAGGGTGGGAGTGGGGGATCTCCTGCCCCCAACAGGCCCCTGGCAACCCTATTTGAGAATAATTCCCAAGAAAAGCATGGGAATTAGTCTAATATGGTTTCTGCAAGTAGAAAGAGGACACACTCCTTATTTAAGAGAGTAAGCTCAAATGAAAAAATTGGGAATTGCAACTGAGTATACCAACTGGGAGGGGAGGGTCTGAGAGACCAACACAGCCCTGGAAAAGCATTCATTGCAATCCCAGGAACATGTCACTAGTCTGGGGGCTGTCTTTCCAGACCTTGGGAACTGAGAGTGCAGTCAAGCTAGTTTTCTCAGAATTTTTTTATTTAGGACTGCTTTTAATTAACTTTGTGTATATTTGCATTGGTATTCCTCAACTGTGTTTTTAAACTTTGTTTTTATTTATTTTATTAATATTTTATTTAAATTGTAAGCCACCTTGAGTTCCTCAAAGGTAGAAAGGTGGGTAATGAAAATCATGATTCAATTAAATAATAAATAAATAAGTCCCATTTTATTCATTGAGGCTTACTCCTACGAAAGAGGATTGCAGATTATTCTACATTCAGTCACTGTGTTTGACCCATTCCCTTGTGTTTTGTGATCCATTCTTTGTTTTATTTGTACTTTTGCAATAGACAGAGTAAGTCAATTGTCTTCAATTCCCTCTGCCTGTGCTGCTGGCAGCAAGTTTGCAAGGATATTTGGCGTTTTCTGTACGAATGCATTAATCCCAAGTTTGGCTTACCAGATACGCTATCTTCTAGCATGGTGAGTTCACCTGGCAAATTTACTCATGGCAAAGATTGTGGCATCCCTACTCTGAAATGCCCTGGCAGGTGGGAATTCTCCAGGTGATGAGACTGCCTTCCCTATGGAGAAATTTTCCTCAAAAGAGGAAAATAAAGATTGTGTCAGGAAATTCACACATGTGCAGAGGTTAGAGGGTAGATGCTATAGCTCTACACTCAATGGCACTATTGCACCAGAAATGACATCACTACTGGCACTACACCAAGTGTTTTAGTGTGTGGGGGAGCATACTCCGCAGGGTTCTTGCCCCGTTCCTGCACACACACACACACCCCACTTGACAGGTGAGATGTGGTGGGGAGCTGAGACAGTTTGGCAATATACTGTTATATTTACTTTTACTTTGTTATGTCCCTCATATGATTGAACTCTGATTTATTGGGTAATGTTGTCTATATCCAGAGATGCTGCAGATGAGATCTGACTACCTTCATACAGGAATGGCTGGGCTGGGTGCACCCTTATCTAAGACAGTTTTAAATAAGGACGTAAAATGTGTTTTTTCCCTTGTCTTTTTGTACTGTTTGGAGAGCCTTGGCTATCATCTGCCACAGAAACAGCAACATAACACAACTGCACTGGGCAACTGACAATGGAGACCGGGGGGAAAAACAGAATTCTCAACAAAAGCTACAAACAAAAACAGTGTGCATTATGCAGAAATTGCCTTGGCATGCAGGTCATTGGTGATTTCATTTGTAAGTAATGTTTTGATTGTCACAGATTATATGTTGCTCTCATCCCCCTGACATTTGTTGTACGGTGGGATTGATTTTTGTGCTCCAGTATGAAAAGGTCACTTTGATCAATGCAGTGTAATTGGCACTAAATTAGGATCATATCAGGTTATTTTGCTATTTAATGATGAAATATTAAAGAATAGCCTAGGAAGATTGCAGGCACTAAAGTGCACTTTAAACCTGCTGTAATGATGTTTTATTTTGTAGGGGGGGGGTGGAATTGAGGAATTGAGAGAAAAGCAACTAAAGTGCAGAAAATGACTGTGATGTATTACAAGAGTGGCCTGGAATTATATATTTTCACTTGAGATGGACTAAAAGCCCCAGACGACAAACCCAGCAGTCAGTCTTGCATCTACTATGCAGAGGGGAAGAGTCTGTAAAAGTTGCAACCGGGATTGTGCTTACTGTCCATTAATTAGAATTTTGTTTATGTAAAAGGGAGTAGAGAAAAATCAGGCACCTTACCCCAGGGTATTCCATTTGAAACTCCATTGAAACTAATGGGAATGCTGAAAGAATATTCTGCCATTGAAGGTCTGGTGGCTTTGTGCTTTACAGTCAATTCTACAAACGGTTTAACTATGAATATTTAGGGCCCGATCCACTCCTTTTCCTTCACAAAATACTGGGGGCACAAAGTTCTTCCACAAGATCAGTGCGGTATGCATGAGAGGTCTATTAAGAGGGATACTGAGTGGCAAGGACTGTTGTGCAGGAGGAAAGATCCTGCAGGAGTCTGGGTTAATCCATCAGAGTTGAGCTAGATTTGGCCTCAAAAATGCATTAACAATGGAACTCAACATCTATAAATATTCGGATTTGGGCATTCTGAAATGTAATAATAAGGCATGGCCTAACTTATACGGCCCTGAATTATAGGTTTATGCCAGAACTGTACAGTTTACTAATTCTGCGTAGTATAAGGTGTATTGCCATGACTCTGTAAGCTAGTGTGTAGGGTTGCTAGGTCTCCTTACACTCCTGGCGGGGAGGTGGGGGGAACATGGCACTTACCTTAATTATCTTCTCTCATATGTGCTTTGCACGTGTGCGCTCCCACCAAGGCACAATGATGTCACTTCCAGAAATGACTTTATTGTGCCAAGCAACAGGCATGCTCTCGTGCTTCATGTGGGCCAATCTGGGCCTCTATGAGACAGGGGAGCATGCCTGCCGCCAGGTGTAATGATGTTACTTAAGCAAATGATGTCATCACGGCTGGAGGGATGGACTCTTGCCCAGGAAGTTTTTTTGACTCCCGGGCCTGTTCCAGAGCCACCAGCACCACCTGAGACTCCAGCAGCCAGATTTTGGCAGTGGCTCCTGTCTATCTCTCATGAGCAAGTGCTGCCCCTTACTTAGCCCCTATGAAAGGTTCACCGCAGTGGGAGGGGTTTGCAGATGTGATGGGGAGAGGATGGGAAATCAAAGTGAAGGCTGCCTAACAAACATCCACAGAAATGAATGGAGGGCCTGGGGAGGATCAGGAAAACAAAACAGCAAAGTAGAATTTTGAGAATACGGTGGGTAGAAATAACAAAGAATAAAAAGGAAGAGGAATTGAGAAGTATACAGTTGAAGAAAAGGTAGATCTAGGGTAATAGATCAGCAAGGACTTGGATCAATGGGTCATGCAGTAAGCTGTTGTAGAGAAACTGTGGTTTAAGGGTCAGAGAGTGCTAAAGTCCACCTACTGTGCTGAAGTGACAAGTCAGATATTTAGCTATGGTAGTCTAGCCTAGCTGCTCTTCACAAATACCATAGCAAGATAGACACCTTCTATTTGCTTAGGAAAGGAAAGTAGAAAACAAGATGTTACAGTGAAGTAGCCAAACTCAGATTGTTCCATAGTCATATAAAGTGTGCATGTGCGGAGGTGGGTGGGTATGTGCTTTTGATGTAAAGCATGACAAGGTTGGAAAGGGAAGCTGAACACTGCCCAAGCCCATGCTGTCCCCCAGACTTCTGCCTTTATTCTCCTCCCCAGCCATTTTTCCCAGGAGAGGTCTTGCAAATATAGAAAAACAACTGGAAGAATATAATGTCAGAAGGGAAGTATGAGAGGGGTATTTAGCTCCCCCATGCTATAATTTCAGTCCCCTTTCTGTAATTTCATTCCAACTTTTATATAAATTCACCGCAAGCTGATTCTTGTACATGGATCTACTGCCATGTCTACTTGGGTCTTAAGATTCCACTGTGTGTTGTCATGGCTGCTGCTCAGGTCTGTCAGAATATCTTGATTCTGAAAAGAGTATCACTGAAAAAGAATGTTGTCACTTCATCTTTGTGTTGATTGTGTAGTGCTGTTTTTCATGAAAGTTGTTTCTCTTTTTTGAACACACATACTCAATCCTATTTTTATCTGTAGATCAATATTTCTGGGTTAACTGAAAGCTTAACATCTAAATCTTTTTAAGTTCATGGTACAGCTAGATAAGCTACAGAAGATTGTCAGAACAGCTTTTTTACCATTGGACAGATTTTCTGCTAAAATGGCTGCAATGAAAATATAAATCACATACATGAAATATATCACAATTGTACAGTCAGCCTCTAAGATCAGCTGTACCTTGCAATGGTTTGGATGAAATTACATGTGCTTCGTGAACGTGACTTTTCTACAGAGTCACAGGCACAAAATATTTCCATGCCATTTGTTTAAGGATCTGTTCCACATCAGTGACAACAATCTGTATTCCTTAGATTCCACAACTCTCAGTTGCAACTTGATGCATTACACTATACTCTCTCAGGTCTCCATTGTGGCTATGCATGCAGCTAAATGATTTCCAGATTTATCTGGGTTTCTTTCAGCTAGCTAGAGTCACATCTAGCTAATGCATTGATTTAAACAGAATGGCTTGAAAAAGTGATAATGTTCCATTTCTGTACTCATGCACACTGTGGAATTACCCCTCATACAGTACCTTAAGCAGGTGTCTGCAGTCCACAGCTGCAAATGGTGGGTTGGGGTTGAGGAGAAACAAAGCTCCTGGAGTAGATGGAATACCAGTAGAGCTATTTCAAGCTATAGAAATGGAGTCCATCAGAATCTTAACAAGAATCTGTCAACAAATATGGAAAACAAAACAATGACCCACGGACTGGAAACACTCAGGGCCAAGCTACACATGACGAATGACACTTGAACAGCAAGTGTATTTCTCCCTGTTCACTTGCCCTCCACTCAATCCACTTGCCGTTCAAGTGTCATTTGTCATGTGTAGCTTGGCCCTCAGTCTACATTCCAATTCCAAAAAAGGGGATGCCAAAGAGTGCAGCAACCATTGGACTATCACATTAATTTCCCATGCAAGCAAAGTTATGCTCAAAATTCCACAGCAAAGACTCTTACAGTATATGGAACGAGAAATGCCAGATGTTCAAGCTGGATTCAGAAAAGGAAGAGGCACCAGGGATCACACTGCAAATTTACGATGGCCAATGGAACATACCAAGGAATTTCAGAAGAAAATCAGCCTGTGTTTTATAGATTACAGCAAAGCTTTTGACTGTGTGGATCATGAAAAGCTACGGAGAGTCTTAAAAGAAATGGGGGGTGCCACAACATCCGATTGTTTTGATGCACAACCTGTACTCTGGACAAGAGGCTACTGTCAGGACAAAATATGGAGAAACAGAATGGTTTCCAGTTGGCAAAGGTGTCAGATAAGGATGTATATTATCTACCTACCTGTTCAACTTCTATGCAGAGTATATCATAAGGAAAGCTGAAGTAGATCTAGAAGAAGGTGGAGTGAAAATTGGTGGAAGGAACATTAACGATTTGAGATATGCAGATGACACCACTATTAAAATGACTACTGAGGAAGGTTAAAGGAGAAAGCACCAAAGCAGGATTACAGCTGAACATCAAGAAGACAAAAGTAACGACTACTGAGGAATTACACAATTTTAAAGTTGACAATGAGGAAATTGAAATTGTTCAAGATTTTCTATTCCTTGGCTCAATCATCAACCAAAAGGAAGACTGCAATGAAGAAATCAGAAGAAGATTGAAACTTGGAAGAGCAGCTGTGAGAGAGTTAGATAAGATCCTTAAAGATAAAGATGTCTCTCTGGGAACCAAGATCAAGATAATCCAAACTCTGGTATTCTCCAATGCTATGTATGGATGTGAAAGTTGGACAGTGAAGA
Organism: Eublepharis macularius; assembly: GCF_028583425.1. Lineage (NCBI taxonomy): Eukaryota > Metazoa > Chordata > Lepidosauria > Squamata > Eublepharidae > Eublepharis > Eublepharis macularius. The sequence continues at coordinate 51,659,556 of NC_072796.1, read as the reverse complement.
AAGCTGCCAGGAAGAAAATGGATTCATTTGAAATGTGGTGCTGGAGGAGAGTTTTGCAGATACCATGGACAGCCAAAAAGACAAATAAGTAGGTACTAGAGCAAATCAAGCCTGAATTCTCCCTAGAAGCTAAAATTACAAGACTAAGGCTATTGAACCTTGGTCACATCACGAGAAAACAAGATTCTCTGGAAAAGTCTTTGCAGAATCTGAGCAAGTCTGTTAATGATAGGACGTTTGGGGGCTTTTTCATTCATAGGTTCACCATAGGTCAGAGGTGACTTGATGGCACATAACACACACACATTGTAAACAAGAACTGCCAAGGGGAGAAGGTGTTTAACACTAAACCTGCAAATCTCCTCCTCCCAGATAAATTTTCCTATAACTTGACTTCTTCTGGGCTTAGATATAAAATGCTATATGAAAGCCCCCAAGTTCTCAACTTGCAACTGCCAATTCTACTCTACACGAGGACTCAGACTGTCTAAAATCCCTGCCTTCTCAACTACCATCACCTCAAATGATGAATATACATACAATATCATTTAGAAGGTGCCTCTAGACCAAGCTTCTACTCAGAAGTTATTTAACAGAAAAACTGTTAGCAAATGGACAAATCCACCAACAAATTCTGATAAATGAGTTTCCCCCTCCTTAAGTGTTCAATAGAATTCTGAGTATTGTGGATGGTGTTGGTAGGAATTCCTGGTTTTCTTCTACCTCTCTCTGACACACATTTTTGAATTTAAATTTTAACTTTTAAAAACAGTTTACAACATGACTTTTATTTAATATTTTCCTAAGTTTTGCATCGAGATTAACGCTCATCTCAGGTACCCATAGATGTGTGTGTTATTTCCTCCACTGTAAATTCCTAGAGTCTCCAATAATTCGTAAGTGTTGCTGAGTAAGGGCAAGCTATCTGTGGAAAACAATTATTGCAGTAAATTTCTGGCTTTGCTATCATAGTATGTATTACCAAGCTTTAGCAAAGCTTTGTAAATATTGTTCTGTTGATATGAAAATCTGCATCATAAGCACTCTGAAAACAATCCCTCATTATTGATTTCAGCAGGAGTAATGCTCAAGAGAAATAACGAGACCCTGAGTGGGTAGTGTTTTGCTCTAAAGTTTCTTACATCTGTGGACTGAGGCTTATACATACTTATTTGCTTTCGAGGTCAATTGTGCTCTTGTTTTACTGGAGCAGCAGGTGTTAAGTATCTTCTTGTTCATGTACATTATATAATGTGTAATGTATGATCATTCCACATGGAATACATGATAGATAGGAGACTGTCCTGCCCCTGAAAATGAAAACAGCCAATCAGCTCTTTAGTACCTTGGTCAATAGAACTGCTGTCCTGCAGCCAGTCTTCTTTCAAGCGGGGATTGAATGTTAGAAAGAAGTAAAGCAGAGGCTGGTTCAGTTCAAGTCTGCCTCATGGGGAGGTAGTCTGTCTCAGGAAGAGAGGAGGCAGTTGTGTGTGTAGCTTTGCCTGGTATCATGGCAGACAGAGTTATCTCTACCTCTAGGAAGTCTTTTTCAGGAGTCAAGAAGACTTGGTATAATTTCATCTGTGATTTTCATCAGCTGAAGGGATTTTAATACCAAACCTATCACTGTATCAAGTAACTACAAGTTTGAGTGCCTCAGCCAGGCTTTTTTTTTCCACTGTTTTTGAGAAGGCTGGGCTGTTGAATTATTCTTGAAATTCCCTGTACATAAATAAAACATTATTTTTTAAAATTCATCTCTCAACTGTGCACAGGTGGTATCTTACCCCTAAGAGAATATCACACATATACCCATTGGCTTCCCCACAGTGCTGGAAGAAATGTGGAGAGGTAGGAACGTTCGCCCACTGTTGGTGGGAATGTGCAATTATTAAAAATTATTGGGGAAAAGTGCTCGAAGAAATCAGAGAAATAACAGGGTATACAATCCCGTTAGACCCCAAGATTATCTTCTTGAATCAGTGGGGTAATTTACCTATACCTAAAATTAGGAGAGAACTGATTGCATCTTTTCTTGTAGTAGCAAAGAATGAGATAGCTTTGGTTTGGAAGAAAAACTCAGCTCCTTTAATTGAAGCATGGTGGGAAAAAGTGTGGAACTATTTCATTGTGGAAAAAACACACAACGACCTCTATGTAGCGGAGAAGTTTCCGGTGAGCTCTTTGTGGAAAAATGGTTCCCGTTTTTTGAACATGTTGAAAAACATAACATTCAGCCGAAATCAAAAATCCTTCAAACAATAACTCTGTCCAAGGATTTCACACTGTAAAGTTCCACAATGTATATAACTTGGTTAGCATGTGTTTACTTTCCTTCTGTAACAGAATTCCATGTATTGAATTAATTGCTTGTTTGTTGTACATGTTCAAGTTTGTATGTTGTAATTGTTTTATTTCAATAAAAAGTTTATTTTAAAAAAATTCATCTCTCAATTCAGTAATTTCAGTGTTCCACTTACTCACAAAACTTACCTCACAGCAGTGAACCCAAAGCCTTTTTACCCACTACCCTAACTATACTTTAGAACTGAGAGGAAAGTTTTATGTGATAAAAGAGCCTGGGTCCACAAATTTTTGGGGATTGTATGAATCTCTTTAGTTGGTTGAAAGAGCCTATCACAGAATCTAATTTGAGTGATTCTCCACTAGTTCATTCACAAAAAATCAGGCCTCCAAATGAGGCAAAATTTGCATAATTGTTAAGCACCAGCATTTGAATGTCCTTAAGACTGCAGTAGATTCTTTCTAGCCTCCCTAGGTGATGAGTTTCCCCAAATGTGGGAGATGATCCTGGAGCTTTAGAGCAGCCAGTGGCACAGGAGTGGCTCTCGGTCATCATCTGATTGCCAAGACCAGAAAGATTTTGGCCTGTGGTGCTGGTGACCTGGCTCAAACTGCTTGCAGTGCTTTTCTCTCAAACCTGCAGCTCTCTTATAGTCCAGTGCCACCTGACCATAATGTGTACAATGAGATCAGATGTCTATTTTTCAACCATGGGAAGGGAATTGGTGGCCAGGCCACATAATGGTGCGAATTGTTCTGTAATTGCTTTTCTCACTGGGATATGGGGATCCCATAGAAAAGATTCATGTGCATAAGGAGGGAGATGATTTTTACCAGTTACTCCCTTGCTGTGGCAGTCCTTCAGCTCTCCTCTCATGCTGCTCCTGGACGTCCTCCAGGAGCAGCAATTGGGGGACATTTCAGGCTGCAGCAGAAGGGAGAGCTGGGAGGTCATGCCTGCATACACAGAATTTAGATAGAATCCAGCCCATGGTATAGTTTAGTGGTTAGCCTGTCAGACTGCAGAAACAGAGATGCAAATCTACCCTCTGCCATGGTTCCCTGGGTAACCTAGTCATGGTCTTGCACCCTAGCCTACCTTACAAGATTATTGTGAAAGCAAAATGAGGGTGTGGAAAGCCCTGACTTCCTTGGTAGAATGGCAGAATGAAAATGTAATAGACAGATAATGGTTCATATGGTTCCCCTGAAGGCATTGACTAATTTATACATTTGGCATGATAACAGTAGGCTGTCACTGCATACATAGAACTGGATGTAAAAAAATACTCCAGTACTATTTAGAGATACATACATAAATAAATACGTAGCTTTCCTTGAAGCATATCTTATTTTTAGAACAAACTTGAAAGTCTATGAGGCATGATAATATTAACTTCCAATTTCTATGACCTCTCATAAAACAGCACAGAGAACAAGTAGTTGGCTAAAAGGATTCTAATGATCCCTTTAGACACTTAATGTTCACATAATGACTGTTAGAAGATTTATATGCTCTGTATAGGTATAATTAGACACCCACAAACCCATTTGACCCTACTGAGGTGAAAAGCTCTTCTGCTTTTCAGCAGATGAATCGATAACTCACACGTTTTACCACTGTGGAGTGAAACTGAGGAAATGAAAATCTGATAATTTTGTTCCCAGTGCAGTCTAGACAGAAGAGAGCAGTTTTAGGTTCTGACAGGAAGATCTATTTCCAGTTTCTCAAAAGGCTAGTGTCAATTCCAAAAGTTCTCCTAATATTGATTTTCAGTTTTGTTTAAAAGGATGTTTGATTAGGAAATATTAGTCCCACAGATCATGTAAATCCTCTGTCTATTTTGGAAATGGATGAAATCATAGTTTTAATTTCGATCTTGTATGGACACCTCAATCCCAGCATTATTTTGTGTGGTGATTGCAATAAAAGCAATCATGAATCCTTTAAAGTAGGATTGCTGGGGCCACAGCAGCCAAAACAGGGGTGTAGGGGATTGGGGGGCAATGAGGTACTTCCACACATGTGCATGCTCCCACACTGTTTCATTTCTCCAGAAAAGGGGCTGCAGCTTGCACTGAAGTGCAGTTCATTAAATAGTGCTTATTTGGAGGTGATTTTTAATACATTGGGCTTAAGTGTGACATGCAGCTCTGAGCTCTCCAGTCACACCAGAAAATGATGTCATTTTCAGGCACAACAGGGGAGTGCAAGAGTGCGCACACATGCTTCTTCCCCAGTGCTGACCAGGTGAGCTGGGCTGGGAGCCACAGGTGGGGGCAAGAATCCCCTTGTCCTTGGTGGGGGCCTGGTAAGCCTACTTTATAGCTGTATGAATCAATTTGAAAAGCTTTGAGAATGGGCTGAACTGATTTATAAATTATACTTTGTGTGTGCACCATGTACACATAGATCAAAAATACTCTCCAGCTAACAATAAGGTTCATTCAGCATCATGATTTCCAAATTATCAGGAAAAAAGAGAGAATGACTTTTTCTTTATGTAATATAAGGCAACATCACACATTGGGCTAAAGTGGAACATCTACAGATGTTAACATATAAAAAATATAAGTAAAACTGGCTCAGACCCAGTTGTCCTGGAGCGTGCTTTTGAAGCCATGACTGGATGGTTGAAGCAGAGTCGGCTGAAATTGAATCCCACAAAGATGAAGATCCTGTACTTGAGTCACAGGTGTGTGGATTTGGGACCCCGGCTTCCGGCCCTCGATGGAGCGTTGCTCATGCCAATTCCAAGGGTCAGGAGCCTAGGAGTGATCCTAGATGCCTCCTTGAAGATGGAGGTTCAGGTTGCAGTGGTTGCCAGGTCTTCTTTTTCCATTTACATCAGACCAGCAACTTGCCCCCTATCTCTCAACCCACAATTTAACCACAGTGATTCAGGCAATGGTCACCTTTAGTTTACATTACTGTAACACACTCTACACAGGGCTTCCCTTGGGTCTGATCCAGCAGTTGCAATTGGTCTGAAATGCAGTGGTGTGTGTCATCACCGAAGTGCCTAGTAATACACATATAACTCTGGCACTGCACCAGCTGCATTGGCTGCTAATGGAGTACTGAATCAGATTCAAGGTTTTGGTACTAACCTATAAAGCCCTATGCAGACTGGGACCAGCGTATCTGCGGAACTGCCTCTCCCTATATGTGCCCCAGAGGATGCTCCATTTAGGTGATAAACAATTACTAGTGGCCCCTGGCCCAAGGGAGGCCCACCTAACCTCGACCAGACCAGGGCCTTTTCGGTCCTGGCTCCAACCTGGTGGAACACTCTGTCCAATGAGACCAGGGCCCAGCAGCATTATTTATCTTTCCACCAGGCCTGTAAGATGGAACTGTTCCACCAGGCATATGGTTGGGGCTGAGCTGGGGCCCCCACTGGCCGAATAGAGGAGAATGGGCCCTCCCTACTAGAAAGCATCCACAGTCAAATTTTTTAAGCAATTTTAAGTGAACGATTGGGTGACAGAATTGAACTGATCATTTCTGTGTTGCTCTTTCATATTTTTAAAATATTTATATTGTATTATTGTTGTTTTAAATTGTTAATATATGTTTTATTGAAATGCTTTTATGGAATGTAATCTACCCTGAGCTGCCGGTGTGGGGAGGGCGGAATAGAAATTAATACAAATAAATAAATATTGAATGTTTTGCCCTAGTGCTTAGAAATGAGGAAATTTAGTCAAAGTTGAGCACTTCTAAGTCCCATTGATTCCACTGGGACAGAGTTAGATATACAGGAGAGAAAACAATTGAGAATGAAATGAATGGTAGTATGAAGCACCTGTTTACCACTTCTATTGAAATCAATGAGTTAAAAGGTGTTTAACTATGGCTAGATTGTGGAAGCCAATATTACAACTAATCAGTGATACCAATGGAGTTCATAATTCCTCAGTTCAGAATATAAAATCTCAGAAACTTGCAATACTTGGCTTTCAGTGCCAGAAGATTACAGCCCCTGAACTCAGCTTTCATTTATTTCAATTGTCAGACAACACCATCCTCCTTTCCACCACCCTCACCAGCACTGCAACCACAGGTGTCTTCCCCAAGCCCTCCACCAGCCCTTCTGTCAGCTCCTCAGCTGCAGGAACCTCCTCAGAGGCCCAGGCTGCCTTCCATGGTGAAAAAGCAGCAGCCAACTCACATGCTCAACCCTGGGCAGCATCTTCCAGCCCTGCAGCTGTCTCACCTAACTCCTGCAGCAGTGCAGGCAGCTTAGCCCCAACCAGTCCCACAGGCCAGGGCAGGCTCAGACTCCAGACTGCCGAGGAAGCCACTGAGGAAGCAGAAGCATGGACAAGCAAGGCAAAGGGCTGAGCAAATGCTCTACCTAGGCTGGGGTGGAGAGGGCAGGGATAGAGAACTGTCAGAGGCTATCCTGGCCTCCCCCTGCATAGCCCAGGAGAAGGTCTGATCAGGGAGTCTTAGGGGGGACTGGAAGGAAAGCCAGGAAGCTGTAATCCCTTAAAAACAGGTCCCCATGAGGGCCAGGGAGGAAAAAGCAAAGGAAAGACAGTTAGAGTGTGCTGCTGTTCTTAGGGCAGGAGAAGGAACTAAATGGTGCAATCCCCTTCACTGCCCATTTTAGGCTTGAGGACACCTACCTTTGGCATCTGACTAGCCAGATATGATGGACTGCACTTGAAAGCAGGTTTCCTAAGTGCAGCAATCAGAGATCGGGGAGGGATCAAGCTTGGAATAGAGAGCTTGAGTGGCAGGCTGTTCCCTCCTTCTTTGATAGGTCCATTAGAACCCAGCTGAAGGACTGATAGTTGGTTTCTGACAGAATTGTTCAGAGAGAGTTTGTGAGTGAGTCTGACAGGGAAAGTCAGACAAGTTCCCCTCTGGAGAGGAAACTTTTGCCTTAACTGTAACGTCACTCACTGTCCTGAAGAAGAATTCTATTTAAGAATTCTTAGTATAAGTGTCAGCAGAAGCTGAAGCACACTTGACACAGACACCATAGAACTGGGAGTGTGTTTTGGCAAGAGTAATTGGGTAGTAGGTTAGCTCTCTCTCAAGCCAAAAGAAGAAGGGTTATATCTTCTTAGAAGAAGATTAATTCCTGCCCAGTTTCTAAAAGGGGTTTGGTTCTGAGGAGGACACTGGGTTTGTTGTGAAGGGAAAACACTTCAGGAAACTTGAACTGTCATAGGGAACTTTGTGAAGAAACTTTGTTGCTGTAACTAAAGTACCAAATAAAACACCTGTCACTGTTAAGAACCAAGACTATAAGAAACTAAGCTTCAAGGAAACTATTTTGCCTGTTACTCAAGGTGAATTCTGTACTACCAACAAAATTTTACCTCAACGCTTTCGTTCCCTGACTTCACTTATTCAAACCCTGCCTGTTAAATAAAGTTGCTATTTCATTTTGAATGTTATAAAGTCTCCAGTGCTATTTCCAACAAAAAGGAAGAGGGCTCCTGCTTCTCCCCATCAAGTTCCTGGGCTGGGCTAAAAAGGCAAAATTATATCTGACTGTCAGGGTGGGACAAACAGACTTTCAAACCACAGAGATTAATGAGCTACTTGGGGCTGCTCAGCAAAAGCAAACAAACTGAATTTGGCAGGAAAATCTGCCCTACGGTGAGGGTGTGAAGGGGGAGGGGTCATCATATCAGCTGATATCCAAACAGGGGCATTGGTGAGGAAGGAACCTCATGTGAATATATGAATATATATTTATCTAAGTTGCTTCCCACAGTGTGGGAACAGAATAAAATCAGAAAGTACAAATTAAAACAGCAATACATTTAAAAAGCAGCCCTTCTATTACCATGTATAAGTTCTCTTAGACAATTACGCTCAATGCTTGTGTTTGTACAATATTGCTTTAAACAACTTTCTAGACTTCTGAAAGGTAAGTGCCTTTCTCAGTACCAGCAGCCGTTAGATAAAATAGGAGTGGCCGTTGAGAACAACATTTAATCCAGACCAGAGGCTATCCTCACTGTCCTGGGGATGGAACCACTGACAATGTAAAGCTGGTATATAAAAGTTGTAAATAAATAAACAATACAACTATTGAGCACATGACCTGTCATTTAGTTTTGTATCTGTCATCAATTTGTTTTCAATCAGACAATATCTGATATGACTCTGGTGTGACTGCAGCTGGCCATACTAGTTTCTTTTCACAAGTAATTCTAAAGTGGATTCCTCTGTACACAGGGCCTAGAAAACATAGCAACTTGCATCCAATATAAGACAATCCCTGCCATAACCTTTCTGGTGATCAAAAGGGCCCCCTTACCCCCTCCCCTCAATTCACCAGTGGAAAGGCAAGTAATTTACAACTCATAATAGCCAGATGGAGTGGTTTATTTCAGATATAGAAAGATAATTTCCAATGGAAAAAAATTCCCTGTGAGATTGTAATGGTACATTATCAGCAGAACTTCTATGTTTCTCTTTGTAGTATTGAATTACTTCACTTAACACGTGACTACCACAAACAACCTCTACAGCATAAAGAAAAAAAATCACTGACTCACAATAGCTTTTGGTAAAAGTCTGTTTTTTAACCATGTATACCACAAAGTAAAGAAAATCACACACCACATAATTATGCATACCTAATAGCCACTGAAACTGAGGAGTTGTTGAAGCCCATTGGTATTTTGTTGAATTGCTAGCTTGTGGCCCACCAGGACCCCATACCTTAAACCCCATAGATCCCAGTACTGGTCTGGTAATGACTAGAGATGAGCACGAACAGAAAAAAAAATGAACATGATGTTCATTGTTCGTTGCCATCCACGAACAGGGACTCACAAACAACCACGAACATGGTCCTGTTCACGAACATGTTCATGGTTGGCTGTTCGTGGGGGCCAGCAGGCTCTCCCCCAGCCATCATCCAAGTCAAGATCCCTACTGCACCACTCCCAGATACCTGACCTGAGCAGGCACCAGGAAAGGTACCAATAATAAATAATAGCAGCAGCCCTGAAACTTGAAGGGGTAGATCCCTATCCCATCACACACAAAGAAAATTCAAGCTCCAATACACTCTATCAAAATGCCAACAGTAGCTTTATCTCCCTCTCCAAAGCCAGAGCTGGGAGCCCCCCTCCCCACTGATCTTTGTTCCCTTGTTACAAATTTGGAGCTCCACTCTTGAAAGGAAGACCTGCCTATCAAGCTAAATTGGGCTTCGATTGGGGTTTCCAGGGCAACAGCAGGAGTTCAGACAGAGTTCAGACAATCCAATCCCTGCCTAAATTGCCAAGGGAATTGATTACAGGTGCCAAACTGTTTGGCTTGACAAACAGCAACGAACAGCCTCACGAACAGCTTGTTCACAAACAGCGGATTGGGCTGTTCTTGGCTTTTTTTTTGCTCGTATTGCTGTTCATGCCCATCTCTAATAATGACCTCTGCTTGCCTGGGTCCCTATCTTTAGATATCAGTGCAACATACATGAGAAGGATCCTCTTGTCATTCTCTTTGCACCTGTCAATAGAGTGTGTAGCAGAACCAAGTGCTGCTCTGGCTCCTCCTACACATGGATCGCCCTCCAAGCAGGATGGCAATCTTATGCCTTTGGCCCAGCTTCTGGATTTTCCCACTAGCCCTCTCTGGCTTCATCTGAATGTGCCCCAGTCTATGCCCCTACTGTCAGCCCTTCTGGGCAACTCTTCTGGTGCTCACCAACCTCTGATCTGCATACTTAAAGAAGTTAAAGGATGAGTTAGCAGCACTTCTGGCTTGGTTTCATCTACTTCTGGATCAACCAGTCACATTTCAGACAGTCCAGGGATGCCAAGGACTTGTGAACAGCATGGTTTCTGACAAATCTGAAGCAAAGCTTTAGCAAACCGCCAAACATGAGAAAGCATAATGATTCCAAATTGTTATATGTATAATTTCTTCTCTGCTCAAAGTTTTTTTATACAGCTTCCAGTTGGATCACTCAACCTCTTTTTTATAAGCACAGTTCCCCAATGCATTTGGAACAAAATCTCTTTTTCAGAGTATTCAACACATCCAGTCAAATGAGGAAAGGTTATTTTTTTAAAAATCTTGAAATCAATCATGTTTAAGATATTATACTTTACCTTGCTAAAGAATATGCACTGTGTTCATTTCCCACCTGGGATTTTTGGTATGCTTTTTTGATACATTTTTTTCAGTGTTGTTCTTTCATTGCATTGACTCTCTTCTGCTTTCGTAGAGCTCTTGTTTGGACCTTTGCCAGCTGGGTTTTATCTTTACTGTTGGATATTTCATTTCTTTCTGCGGATCACTATAGGTTTTAGGGACTGTCCATAAAGTAAATGACAAATCAACAAAGGGGAAGGAGACAGCAAAGTTGTAACATAGGCCATAGAAATGCAAGTCTGATGAATTTTTAAGGCCTTTAAAAGTATGGTTTACTTTACAGATAGTTCCTTATATCAATATCAGAGGTGAATTTGAATTTTAAAATCCTCTGTCCTCAGATTTTCCTATCAGCATATATCATGCACAGGCAATGGATGGATAGCACCTCCTCAGATTGCAAGGTAACCTAATTTACAGTGCAGTCCTAAACAGTTACACCCTTTTAAATCTTTTGAAGTAAACTCTGGCAAGGATTGCAGTGTTAGGAAGTGAGATATTATTTTTAGACTTACCCTGTAATGTAGTTTTCCAGTCTCTGATAAAGGTTTTTGCTTCTCCACACCTTCAACTGAAAACCTCCTGAAGGCGTGAGCAAAAAATCAATACTGAAAGGTTTCACACTTCCTTATCTTAACTGCTGCATCAACATAAAGTATCTCTGGCTCTGTTAAGTGTGACTTTTACAATGTTTGTGGTCATTTAGATCACTAATACCTTAGAACACAGTGTCTCATTTCCCCCTTTTAATTTTATCCAGGATCTCATTCACCCTAATATTTCCTCCATGAAATTATATAATTAAAAATAAGAACACAAGAGAGTATGGAATGTGAAGTCGCACAAATTAGGGGCAACATTTTGCATAGTTTGTATCTCACTGGAGTCAGTTGCAATTTCAAATATATAGCAGGGTTAACAGTTTCTAAACACATTACACACACACACACACACACACACACTTTAAATGCAAGGGTATCCCTTGCTTGTGTTGCATGTAACCCAAGACGCTTTTCAGAGGTTTAATCTAAGTTGTTTGTGAAGAGCTTCCTCCAATATCATCGTATGACTGAAACAGACTGCTGATAGTTCTTTTTGCTAAAAAGATCTATTTCTTTTTAAATTTTGTTATGTTCAAGGTGAAGAAGAGATCTGGGTAAGAGAAGATTGCAAACCACACTATGAATGCTGGACAACGTGTTCTGAAAATTATTTAGGAGATATTAAATACTTTGTAGGTTAGGCCTTATGCCCTGAAATGACAAACACTTGATAGTAGGGAGAAATGTCTTGATACGTTCGAGTGGGTACTTGACAGTGTACTTTGTTACATTATTAATGCTGAAATTTAAATTTACTATAAATGTATAATTTTAACATGAGTAACCTGCGGCTTGACTTTATTCTAGAAATAAAACTGCTCTGCATGCATTAAGTGGGGATATATTGAAAATGAAAATGTAACTACCTTTCAGCTGTAGACATGGGCACGAATTTTGTCACGAAATTGGCCATTTTGTGGTTCGCGAACTACAGCTCATGGAAGCCTGTTTTCTGTTAACATCCATGAATATTCTGCCAGATCATTTGGTTTGTGGATTTGGCCAAGCAGCTGATCCAAGCCAGAGGGGTTTGAATGCTCCTTTCCTTGTTGCTTCGCAGCAGCAGATCAGCTGCTTGTCGGAGACCTCCCTGACAAGCAGCCGAATCAAGCTGGTAGGGGTGAAATGCCCCTTCCCCTGCCGCTTTGCAGTAGCAGGGAAAAGGGCATTTAAACCCACAGATCTTCTGCTTGTCAGGGATCTCCATGACAAGCAGCTGATCCTAGCCAATGGGAGTGAAATGCCCCTTTCCCTCCTGCTTTGGAACATGGAAAAGGGCATTTAAACCCCCTTAGGATCAGCAGCTGATCCTAGCCAATGGAGATGAAATGCCCCTTTCCCTCCTGCTTTGGAACATGGAGAAGGGCATTTAAACCCCCAGATCAGCTGCTTGTCAGGGATCTACCCAACAGGCAGCTGATCCATGGCAGGGCTTGAATGCCCCTTTCCCTGCCACTTCGCAGCAGCAGGGAAAGGAGCATTTAAACCCCCAGATCATCTGCTTATTGGGGATCTCCCCAACAAGCAGCTGATCCAAGCTGGCAGGGATGAAATGCCCCTTTCCATGCTGCTTTGCAGCAGCACAGAAAGGGGCATTTAAACCCCACGAACCATGAACCGGTTCGCAAACTGGGGCAAGTTAATGAAAGTTCATGGTTCGTGGTTCGTGGATCTGGACAAAACACGAAACTCTTGTTTCAGTTTTTCCCGATTCATGCCCATGTCTATTCAGCTGTGCCAGATATTTAATTAAATATGCAATGGTGTCTGAGGCATTCCTGCATTTTAAAAAGCTGTTTCCTAATTTCTGGAGAAAATAAAAAAAAAATAGAATCTGTTTATATTAGGGGTTCCCTGTGCATTATTTTCCTTTGGTTGCAGTCTTATCAAAATATAGATATTACTTCCAATCTGTTTAAAAATAAATAGGCTATTATGTTTACTGTACATAAAAAACAAAATGTAGATACATCTCTAAATACTTTATAATTAAACCAAAGAAGAAATGTGCTTTAAGGTTTGAGCTAAAACAATGTAGTCAATAGAATGCAGCTACTGCATCACATAACTTCAACTTTAGGATCGGCTTTAGTGGGGAAAGGTGATTAATATAGACTTAGGATGATCCAATGTGTGATGAATACTCAGCAGGTGCTTCTATTTACTTCAAGGAAGGAGGGATCTCTAAAAGTGCCCCTTGCTCTGCTCTGAAGTGAATAGCTGCTCTTGCAATGAAGAGAGTTTCATGTGAATATTAAAGCTCTGAACCATATTGCTTGGTCTAGTTACTATAATACAAGAGGCATGGGGCTGATTTTTGTCCAAGACCATACTTGTATCACTATCAAAACTAGGCTGGTTTTGATTCCAAAAACTTGGCACTTAGTGCTCAAATACAAATCAGCATGAAATAAACAACTGCTTGATCGCTCTTTGTAAATGAATCTTACCTGCAGGACTAGGACAAGTGTTTGCTTTCTGAAAAATCTCATTCATTAAGATTATAGATGAAAAGTAAACTGCTTTTTATTGGACCTCATCCTACCTCACTGAAGCACAAACCTAAATCAGAAGTATAATAAAGTCATTTTAATTGGGAAGGAATTTAATATTTCAACAAACTGTGTCATTTCTACAGTTCTAGGATGAGAGATCTAAAAGTTCAAATAAATGCATGAATAGATGAAATGCAAGTTTCTACCCCTCATGATTACAGTTACACCACCTGGCTGAAGTAGTCAGATATAGACAAAAATCTGAAGCCAGAAATACAATTCTCCATCATTAGTTATATAGGAAAGAGAGGCCAATCAAGTCAAATGTGGAACTTTTAACAGAAGTCCAGAAATAGCTAAGCATAATACGCATGATCCTTGACATTTTAGAGGCAAATGATACATTGCTAAACTTAGAATGCAAATGGTATTTGAAGTCCTGGTTTATGGTTGGCTTGTAATTAATTGCAAGTGATTCATGATGATCCAGACTTTCTACATCAGAAACAAAATATAGACTGCTGATTTATATTATTTTAGCACGAGCTGTAATTTGTAACTAATCAGTAATAAAATTACTAATAATGTTCAAATGAATTTCCTGAAAACATCCATGAGACTGTCTGTCCATCCATCTACCTATTTACCTATCTATCTGTCTATCACCCCGCACCTGGTTCTACTGAGACTTAGTATTCTTGGTGCCATGTAACTTGAACTACAGTCATATGTAGTCATTATTCCTTTGGGTGACAAAAGGCATCTTCTGGATCAAATACTAGGGAATAATGTTAAAAGATAAAAACAGCTAAGAAAAGGAGTTGGGGAGGGGGAGGGATTAGAAACATACTTTTTATTTTGGCTGAAGAAAGTGATTGGCTGTTGCTTGGTTTACCTGTGATAGGCTGGATTATCAAGATGTAATTGTGATTGGTGGGAAGTTTAAAAACTCTGTTTAGACAGGTAGAAATTGTTTTTATAGTTGAAGGAGGAGATTTGTAAAAGCCTGGTTGAAAGAAGCAGCCAGCAAAGTTGTAGGTGCTGGAGCAAATGAACACAACTGTGCAGCATTTTAGGCTGACATCAAATTCTAAAAAGCCAATAACTCTATCCATGTAATACCTTTTATTAGGACCAACCCAATGCCGCCTAGCAGTATGCAAGCTTTTAAGTTCTCCAGAACTCTTCATCAGGACAGATGTTTATAAAGGATGTTTGTAAGAGCTATTATATGGATTGAGTAATTGGACCAACATGGTCGTAAACTAGAGATGGGCACGATCCAAAAAAAATTAATGATCCAGCTGATTGTGGATCGGCGCCGGCAACGATCCCAAATTAGCGATCCACATTGAGCATCTCCCGTTCCCGATCCGTGGATCGTGGAAGCCAAAGCAGGCCGCACTGCTATTCCCAGCTATGTGGGAAGGTGGGTGGTGGTGGTGGCCGCCGGGCCTGGTGAGCACGGGGAGGCGGCGACGAGCCGCCTCCCCTCAGGTCCCATTCAGCAACACAGGAGGTCTGTGTTTGGCCATCAGAGCTGCCTATCAGGGTTTGCAGGGATGAGATTGGAGTGCCCATGGCTACAGAACACCCCCTTCCCCCTCCTTCCCCTGGATGTCTTCTCCCAACTGGTGACTGCTTTGCTGCTCCATGGTTGGAAGGAAGCCCTGCTGATCAAGGAATCTGGGCTTCCATTCGGGTTTCCAGGTCGACAGAAGGAGGGCAAACAGAGCTCAGGCTTTCCCCTGGCTCCGTTGCCAGGGGAATAGATTGCTGGCACCTGAGTGTCTGGATCCCCGATCCAAGCCCAAAAGCAATGATCCAGGCCTCTCCCGATCACTGGATCACTGGCCGTGGATGATCACAATCTGCCGGGTCATGATCACGCGATCACCATTATCGTGGGTTTTTTTCAATCGTAATGCGGATCGTGCCCATGTCTATTGTAAACAACTATGCCATAACTTAGCCAAATGACACTTTCTGAGTGCGGGGACTCCTCTATGACTGGCAGATATTTCCAAGGTCATTTTCTCCCCATTCTGCATGCCTGTTGTCCTCCTCACTATTCTCTTTCCTCTCCACATTCTTCTGAACCTGAGATTTTCATAGTCTCCAAATTTTATCCTTTGTACACTTTTTCTGCAAACCTGGGGCATTTCTCAGGTTTGTAGAAATATTCCACTTCATGGTCCCAGTATCTGGATTTAACTATCCATAGATGGGGCCATGTTGAGAATTAGATATATTGATAAGCAGGAGGTCCCACAAGAGCTTGCAGATATCATCTCATTTTTTTCCCTTCACCACTATTTCCTCTCTTCCTTAAAAGCTACTGTAACATCTCTTTTCCATCACTTCACTTCCATCAGCCAACTCATATTTATCTATCTTCAACATCTTCAGCTTTCCCTCCTTCCCTCCCCCTGCCATCCTTTACCCAGGAAAATTGTGGACTAGTTGCACAGTGCCATCCACTGGGCCCAGGTGTGCATTGCTGGCTGCCAGGCTGGGCCCAGTTGCACAGTGGGGAACCTACATGAGCTTAAGGGGATAGGGTTCCCAGGTGCCCACCAGTGGCAGGCAAAGTCCTGGTGGTTCTCCCTTTTACCCACCAATCACGGGCAATCAGTGGGAGGTAGCAAGCCACCTAGTAATCATTCACCACCAGCAGGCAACTCGAGTAAACACATGATGCTCCTGGCCGGGCATGACAATGTAACTTCTGGAAGTGATGGCATTACACTGACTGCAGAAGTGCTCCTGTGCTTTGTACAGGACCGATTTCAGTCACAAACAGGCCAACTCTTAAAGAATCAGCCCCATACAAAACCCAGGAATATTCATGTGGCCAGCATAGTGACGTCACTTCCAGAAGTGACATCATTATAAGAGGCCAAGAGCATGCACACAAAAAATAAGACTAGTAAGTACCCCCGTCTGGTTGCCAGGGAGACCCCATTTCTTCCTCCCCACTTTCCCTCCTCTTGGCAGCCCTTCTGATTTCACATTTTCTTGCTTCCTTCTCTCCGTCCCACCTATAAACCAACCT